>NC_056729.1:339923137-340223137 GCF_019279795.1 Protopterus annectens
AACCCTCTGTTCCAAATGTGCTAACCATCTGATTATAGTACACTGGCATGACTGCGATTCTCACCAGAAAAAACATTATAGTCATCGTCAGTCCATTAATGATGTTGAGCTTGGAAGACTTAGAATAACCTAACACTTCAAAGAACCATCTGAAAAATAAATCAATTCAATATATTAGGATCACATACTGTAGTCCACCTTTTAAATTTATTGACTAAACAACCTAATTTACCTCTAAATGTCACTTGTAATGGTAATCAAGCACATTTTCAAGCAACATAACAGTAACTGAAGATTCAAGTTCTAATTTTGCCAAATCTTCTCTGCTCATGGTAGAAACAGGAAGCAAGCATATGTTAAATTGAACAGCCTGACCAGATTATTATATCTGTAACAGGAAATTTTCATCAGAATCATAAAGGCTGAAAAAACTCATTACGCAAAATCTTAGTTTAGCAAAGCACTTACCATGTTATTTTTGTAGGTAAATAACAGGAAAAACCTACTTATATACACCCAATAAAGGACATTATAGGATGTCATAATTACAATACCCCTGACCACCAAAAATAACATTATTATATTAATTTACTTAATTTCCAAACATTATATATCTGCACCCATAAATCAACAGTTCATTTTTACAGCAAGTAAAACAAGTTATATTGAGCTGCGAAGAAGAGTTGCTTGCAAAATAAAGCCATTTTGAGAACTAAATGGCTGCCTCTGCACAAAGCAACTGGTGAAATAGGCAAAACATTTCAAAAGCTTTAAAAATTAGGAACAACATACGGGGATGTCAACTTTTCATATTTTCAAAGTGAGAAACCTCTTAGTGGGACTAAGACTCTGCAGCAGTAACCACACCCTCAAACAATAAAAAAGACATTTTAACTTTCATTATTTCATATATTATTTCATAACTGTACTTAGTCACTAACAAGCCAAATCAGAACACAGACTCAAAGACTGAAGTACCGAAGGCAGTACAGCAAATCAAGTAACGTCGGGCATCTTTGAACAATGTTATTGAACTAATACTTTAGACATCGCATAGGAACCAATTTTAGTTTTGTATAAAAGCCACTAAAATAAATTTCTGTGTTTCATCCGTGTGAAATTTTGAAATGTTACAATTGATGCCTGTAGTATGCAAGTCTCTTGTGCTGTCAGCTCTTTTCAGGTCCCACTTTATTAACAGTGCTGTTTCTGAACTGCAGATATTTCCATAGTTTTACTTCTTTTGTAAGATATCTGAGAAATGGTATCACAGTCTTTTGCAATATTTAGGAGAAAATTAGAAACTATCTGTTCACATACAATATTAGAAAATTTGCTATTTTTAATGATTTTTGTTTTGCATGACAGAAAGGAACAGGTACAGAGATATGGAACACTGAGTGATGAACCTTAGCCGTAGGACAGGGGATGAGACAAGATCATCAGCCTGCTTCTTTCGCTAGGAAAAAGCCTGAAATGTGGTCACTGCAAGTCTCACCCCTGGTGGAGGGCAGTGGAATACTAGAGCGTGCAATTCCTGTAAGAGGGAAGTAGAAATGGATGTCTTCAAACCTTGCCCTGATAAAAGTCCCTGCCTCATATATGCAGTTTTAATTAATTACAGCCAAGTGACGCCTCCAGGTGTTTCAGCAGTAACACCCTACTGACGTTTCTAGGCATCGAATATTGCCTGTTCATATTTGCATTAGAAATTCTAAAACCATGCTACATACAAAATATTAAAAGATTTATTCTTAAAGCTTACACAATGGCAAACACAACCATATCGATATTCTACATACCTCTAGTACAGATAAAGAGATATTAATTGTTGTTCATATTGTCATAAATATCATGTTTTTCTAAGTATTTTGACAATCAAGTAGCACAGACAGAAGTATGTAGCCTCATATGAAAGCTCTCAGCTGGATGAACAAAATGCTGCTGACAGTGTGTGTATCTGGAGTAGTTGCTGAGATACTGTAAGTTGTTTACAAAACATCAGAAACTTCATAGTTAATCTGTTTACTTTGACTTATAAAATCCAGTTTAAGACCTAGAATCTAAAGAATACTACCACTATAAAAATAGTCTGTGCTGAAGATTTTGACATTTACACTTTTTTAAGTAACCTCTGTGGTTCCAGAGATAAGAACATTTGTTTGAAATGTGAGGATATAATTAAATTCTATCAAAAAAATTACGCTCCGCTCATTGGAAGTTATACTGCAAACTTCCAGAGCTTCATTGGAGGGGAATGAGTTAAATGGCTTCATCTCTTCTTTTAGGCCACTATGAGAGGCCAGACTAACACTGCTATTTCAACACGTTTAACCAGAATACCAATCTGTTCAAGATTCAGGAATAACTGTCATGCTCTGAGAAGCTGGATGGTAAGCTGGACCTATAAAAGTACCACCCAGCTCTGCAGTGATTTGGGGCATTCCAGATGACAAGGATGATGTCTGGAGTTAAACCAACAGCAACACAAATTGCAATATATCTCCTAGCAGTTTATGTATGTACTTCTAATAGCTGGTGACTTGGATTCAATTGGTGATCCAGGTGCGGGGGGACAGCTCATAGAGGAAGGAAATGGTTGGTGTTTAGCTCTTCCTCCTGAAGGGAGGGTCAGGTTGTCCTACACTGCTTGGCTACTAAAATGGAGATGTAGGCTAGTCAACAAAAGACAAAGTCCTTAAGGGGGTGCCAACATACATATCAGAGTGTGCATGTAACTTTCCATTCTGAAGTCAGTGTATGCCTTGTACTGGGGTAATGGGTTAATGTGGTGAGGGCATACAGCCTCAGTGTGAAAGCCACTGTACACCACTGCTACCCAGTGCTTACTAATCACTGATGAAGACAAAGAGGAATGAATGGGCATTCAGTTGTTTACTGACAGATGCCCAGTGGCTTGAGGTCTTTGGTGAGCTCTTTCCCCAAAATGTAATAATTCAGCATTTCTCACATTTCAGAGTTTTGAAACTTACCTAACAATCTGTCAGTCTTGCCATTTCTAGAATTTCTGATGTATGAGATAACATGACTGCATTACATTTTCCTCTAACGATATTCAGGGCTCCTCTCATAGTTCTGACTCCACATATGTCACTTTGCGTTCTAAATTCAGATACATTCACTCCACAGCATCTGTGGCCAGCAATTCTAATATCTCCAGAACCATCCTCCCCTGCATTTGACTATGGCTGACTACAAGATGTCGATAGACTGTTGAAGAGACTCACAAGGAAAGAATGGCAGTACTGTTGTATGCCGAAAACGCAAGTGTGTGACACAGTTTGTGAAGAGCACTGCAGGACATGCAGCAATTTTATTTTGGGACATGCAGATTAGCTAGCTGATTTTCTTGACTTTTGCATTTATTTACTTATTTGGTACACTTTTGCTGCCCTTTAAAGAACCCTTTATCCACGGGCCTCTTTCAGTAGAAAACTAAACAGAATTTTCCCAAGACATTCAGTAGGCAAGAACAAGCACAACCTATTTTCTGCAAGAATACAGCACCAAGGAAGATAAAGGCCTTTGTTAGGACTGTACAAAAACCTGCAACCACTTATTTTCGGTTATAAATGCAGTAAGATGTGAAATACACAATGCTGTATACAATTTGCAACTACTTTTCTAAGAAATGCAGTAGATATGTAAAAAAATAAAATGTGGAAAGTGTGCATAAGACTGCAATTTCAGCCGTGCAGCAGTAGTCAATTGTTAAATACAAGAAATAAAAGAATCTCTATAACTGTTCTGTGTGTTGGGATGCAGGCAAAGTGTGAAAAAGATTTAAAAAGATAACAACTGTGTTTTTTTCTGTGGGGGTCGAGTAGGTCTTCACACATAATGATGGAAACCATTCCACTTCATTCAAGAGAGGTATACCACTCTATTTAAGAGAAAGATAAGGCATCCATGGTGTACTATCCTATGTCCTGCTGAGGACAGCAGAACTTGTAAACTACAGATCATGACCTGACACTGTACCTCCTATACAAAATGCAAAAGCCCCAGTTTCCTGGTATTCTCCTTCAGCAGAAATGATTAACTGAGGACAGAATCCAGTTCTAACCCGGGGAAAAAATTATCTGCAATGGGTGCTTAAAGTACTTCTCCTTAAATGACAGTCACCATCAAGACCATGGTGAAAATCAAACCAGTGCTACTGACAATGATCCTCTCAAAAAAGTCATCATAAGCCAGCCATCCAGCAAGGGAAGACAAACAAATCTTCTCCTGTAATACCTCTGCTACCACAGGGAAGACCTTGGTAAAGACTCAGAGCCACAGGACAGGCCATAGGACAGCATCTTGTCCTGGAAATGGATATGACACAAAGTACACTGCATGAATTTCCAGTGTGGCTCACAAAAGCAGATCTATTAGAGGCATCCTTCATATCTACTGACACCATTCAACTCCCTTCCACCACCACAGCAGTCGAGGCATCACAGACTGCACCATAACCATCTGGAACCTTCATCAAGCCTTCTTTCTTGGATTGTGATTCAAGTGACTGAGCTTTCTCTGCCATCTTATTGCTCAGGACTTAGCTGTCTGAGCCCTTGCCTTTAAGACATCTTCTGGAAAAGTCATATGTAATAGGTATACACCCAATGATTAAGCTGACCTACAAGAACACTTCTGTAATGGGTGCTCTTTACCCACTTGTAATTCCAGTTTGTCAGGATAGCCTCTCAGTCCTGTAACTAAATGGATTCTCATGTAAAACTGTTCAAGTATAAAACAATATATTCATATGGGTCTACTTCAAATAAACGAAGGACCACTTACCCAAAAACAAATTTACAGAGACGGCAACACTGAAACTTTACATTATCGAACAACCACATTACCGATGGAGGTTACATGGTAAGTATGATCTTGACCAACAAACAACAAAAACACACCATAGCATGTCAGACCCACCCAGTTGGGGGGCTATGTCCCCCAACCCCCCCAACTAAACATACCAACTCCGGGATCATACTACAGTGGGGATGGGGAAAAGGGCAAATTTACCCATGTTGGCCAAGCGCATACTTACCCTGTAAACAGCTTTGGTAATGTGGTTGTTTGATAATGTAACTTTTTGGTGTTGTCATCTCAGTAAACTCGTCTTTGGGAAAGTGGTCTTTCATTTATTTGAAAAACACCCACTTATATGCATCTGTGTTTTTGTTTTTTTGTTTTTCAAGTTGTATTTGCTGAGTGACTGACAGTAGAAAGCACATAGAATATAACCATCCAAGCTGAAAACATGAATCTATGGCATGTTCTGGCAGGAGGTGCATAAACTCTTGCCCTTACCTGAGTGTGGAAATAGAGATAATAAGAAATATGCCAAACAGGAGGTGTATCTGAAGAGGAACGCCCAAATTACCCACTGCAGAAATCCTCTGAAATCAGATCTGTACATAGCCTCAAAAGTTACTTTCCTGTCTTATGGAGCATCTCTTGAACATGACATCTAGGACAGTCTGCTGAAACTCATCATGAAAGCAGGAAGACATCAAATACTTCAAGCAGTAAACACATCAGTGGTATCTGTACCAATCAGTGGATCAGTATAGTCAAATATACATTATTGCAGGCAATATGAAACAAAAATTATGACAATGGAGACAAACTGTTTTGCAAAGACACTTGACGTCATAGTCAGGAAGCCTAAAAACATTTACAATCGCTAATCTGCTAGGAAGGACTGAAACTTAGAAAGGCAGTTAAAAATTCTAAAGCGTGATGTGGCAGAAGGAAAAACCTTTTCCATTCCATATCCAAACCTTAAAATGCTTGGTTTGGATGAAGTGTGGTAAAATGCCTTACTCTGAGCCAGGGAAATGATGCAGGAGTCAGCATTATGCTGCTTACAAAACATGGCATGTCACCAAGCAGAGGCTTATAAAAAGTGCCCACATTCTATCAGCTGTAAAGACAGCATCTTTAAGGAAACATTCTGTGGAAGGTGCCAAAGGACTCCTTTGCTACCTGTTTTTCTTTGTACTGGTTAAGCTTCTTTAGGGTTAAAGGAAGAGTGGACACAAGAAAATCAACAGAGACCTTCATAGCAGGAGGGTGCTCCCAAAATACAGGTCATTTAGATGAGTACTGGTGGAGGAAGAAAGACTGTTATCATCTTCTGACTCATAGACACAAACCTCAGAATACTCTGACACTTCTGCTCACAAGGACACAGAAGGGGATGGAAAATATCTCCAAGCACTAGATCCAAAATGCAATAACATATGCTTCTTTTTCAAGACAACATGGGAGAAACAGCAATCATATCCTCACAGACACAGGAAAGATAACCAACTTGGAAGGAAAACATTTGTCACAGGTGGCACTTTGGAGTGACAGGCTTATGCAAGGCCCATCCCTGGCATCATGTAAGGGAAATCTTGTTCATAGGTAGGTACTAGGCTATTGGCCCTAGGGCCTATATAAGCCTAGCCAAACGGTACCCTGGCTTTTGCCACCCAAGAAAATTATTTTCCTGTGCCACTGTCAAGCAGAGCCACAGAAGTGATCCCTGGGGTGAATTTCCTATCTCCCATCCAATCATCAAGATTTTTCTTGAAGAGTGCTAATGAGGAGCTTTGTTTGATATAGATAGGTAGTTTGTTCCAGTGTATGGGAAGTCTCTGGGCAGGAATCTATCCCTCCAGCATGTTCTGTTTATTGTGGTGACAAGGTTTAGGTCTCTAGAGCCTGTAGCTCGGAGGGATTGGGATTTCTTTAAGTGGAGCATGTCCAACAGCTCTGGGTTTGACAAAGCTTTGTATGTTAGTCAGAGCTTGTCTCTGAGTAGGTGATATGTGACAGAGTAAAGCTGGAGTTTTTTGAGACAGTCTGCGTAGGGCATCTGTTTGAGGCCGGTAATCCTCTTTGTGAGGTATTTCTGTGGCCTTTCCAGTTGTTGTAGATGTCTTGTTAGGTACATACCAAAAAGGGCATTGTACTCTATAATGGGTCTAATGAGTGATGAGGAGAGGGAAACAATGACCTCTTTTTTCCTGGATGAGAAATCTTTTGTGATGAGGTGTACCATGTAGAAGGATTTCCTGACTACTGTGGCAATGTGATTATCAATGGAGAGACTACTGTCCACCTGTGTCCCAAGGTCTCTTATCACACTTTCAGTGTTAAGTAGACTACTGCCTATGTGGTAGTTCATGGGTAAAGAGTTTTTACCAAAAGGGATGACAATGCACTTTTTGGCATTGAGCTTGAGGCCATGGCTTTGACACCAGGCATCTGTCTCAGTGAGGCCCTTTTGTAGGATGTCCACATCGTTAGGAGTTTTGATTATGGCTCCTAGTTTGCAGTCATCTGCGAACTTTGTTAGCCAAAGACCTTCTGTGTTAGCCTGTACTTCAGAGAAGTAGATACCAAACAGGAGAGGACCCAGGACTGAACCCTGTGGTACTCCACTTGTCACTGGTCTGAAGTTGGATTTGGAGTTTGCTACTTTCACAGTGTGGTTTCTGTCAGTGAGCCAGTTGGCAACCCATCCTGTGACATAGGGATTTATACCTAGTTTAGTGAGTTTATCTATAATTCCAGAGTGGGGGATGGTGTCAAAAGTCTTGGCGACATCTAAATAGGCTGTGTGAACCACCTTACCCTCATCTACGGCTTTGGTGACTGCTTCAAAGAAGTCTCTCAGGTTTATCTGCCTTTTACAAACCTGAACTGGGTAGGGTCCAGAGTTTGGAGATTACCAATGTCATTGTTTAAGTTCCATGATGATACATTCCATAGCCTTGCAGACCAGGCTCATCAGGCTAATGGGGCGGTAGTTCCTGGGGTCCGTGGTGGTTCCCCCTTTGTGCAGTGGAATAACCATTGCTGTGCGCCATTTAGTGGGCACAAAGCCTGAGGTGCGGCTATGATTGAACATGGTACTTGCGTGGGGTGGCAGTTCGTTCTGTAGTTCATGTAGAATGCAGCCTGGGATGTTGTCAGGTCCCATGGATGCTGTGTTCTTGGCTTTGGAGAGAGTGTTTTTTACCTGTGTAGCCGTGATTACAGGAACTTTGCATTATTCTGGTACAGAGATGGGGGCTTTAGGGGGTGAGAGAGGAGTAAAGTTAGCACTGAACCTATCTGCCAAGATGTTGGCAATATCAGTTGGTTCTATATATTTAGTGCCATTGTGCTGTAACTCAGAGCAGATCTGAGTGTTGCCATTGAGATTCTTGACACAGCTATAGAATGCTTTGTGGTTGTCTTTAGAATCAGTGGCGATTTTGTTTTCGTAACTAGCTTTGGAGGATTTTATGAGGGATCTCAGCTTCTTACTGAGGCTGACCACGGAGTTCCTCCAATCATGGGATTTTACTCTTTTTTGCAACAGTTTCTTTCTTCTGTTGTAGAGTTTGTTTATGGCGGAGGACCACCATTGGCTTCCTTTTTTTGGAGGATACCATCTTGGTTCTGTTAGGGATTGCACGATCCATGCACTCGTGTAAGTGCTTATAAAGTGCATTTGTATAGGATTCAGCAGTCGTACCTCTATTGTCCATCAGCATGGGTGTCGTGAAGTTTGCCACTTCTGTCTTAAAAAACGTGAAGTTGGCTTTGGAGAAATTTTTTATGGTGGTTTCCCTAATGGGGGGTGGGGTTAGATGTGGATGTCTAGGGTGATTAGCTTGTGGTCGGATCTGACCAACAAGGAATTGACCTCTGGTGTGGCACACCGGTTGCCCATGTTGGTAATGACCAGGTCTAGGATATTGCTGCCTCTGGTGGGGGTGTGGATTAGCTGATCCAACGCGTTGGAATTTATGAATTCCAGAAAACGTTGAGCTAAAGAGTTGGTATATGAGTAGTTTTCCCAGTTAATGGTGGGGTAGTTGAAATCACCCATTATTAGGGAGTTAGGTTGTACCCTAATATTTTCCAGTGTATCAAGAAATGAGGAGTGAGAATCCTGGGGCATGGTGGGGGATCTGTAGCAAGCTACAATTTGGATTGTGGTCTTGCCCAGAGTTAGTTGCACTTGGATAATCTTGGATGCATTATGCTGAGCAAGTAGCCTGGAGGAGTGGATATCCTTAATGAATATGGACACGCCTCTGCCTTTAGTGTTTCCGTCCAGGTTAGGTGGCTGAAAGGTGTGGTATGAATTATAGCCTGGTAATGCAGGGGTGCTCTCTGGGGCCTTGAACCAGGTCTCTGTCACTGCACAGATGTTGATGTTCTCCATTTTAAGGAGTGCCTCGAGTGAGTGCATTTTGAAGTTTAGACTTCTAGCATTAATTAGCATTACCCTCAGATTTTGCTTGCTTGTACCTGTTACGGTGGTGAATTTGTCATTTGAACCTTGCCTAAAAAAGGCACTATAGGGGTGGCAACAGCCTTAGCCAGTATCCGGAATTCCAAGGGCAAAAGGTGCAGGCCACCCCTGGCAAAGCATTGTGGTTTGTTGATCATGTCATCCCAGGCAGACAGATACTGGATCCCCTTAGACTGACACCAGAAGCTTAGCCAATTGTTGAAGTCAATCATTTTGTCCTTGTATTGTGGTATCATTCTGGGTGATGGCAGGATGCTACTAAGGGCTAGAGTCATACCTGCCTGGGCTACAAGATCGGACAGCTCCTCCATGTCTCTTTTCATGTAGTCCAGGGAGGTACATCTCAGGTCATTCACACCAACATGGACAATGACAGTGTCATATTTGTACTTGTTGTGGAGTGACCTGAGTTCGTGCGTTAAGTGGCAGATCCTGACACCTGACAGGCAGCTGACAGTAAATTTCTCCTTGTTTAGCCTGGTGAGTGGAACATCAGTGTGCCTGACTGTACAGTCACCTATGACTAGAGTGTTGGATACGTTATGCCTTATGGGCTGTGGTTGAGTGGCACACTGAGTTTGTGGGCTATGTGTCATTTGGGTTGTGTTGGGGGTGGAGGTTGCTTGCGTTTCTGCTTTAGAGGTCCCTGTTACTTGGGTAGATTTTTATTGAGAGCCTTCACGAATGTAGGTGTGTGTTTTGTGTTTCTATGTGTGTGTTTTGGTGGTGTAGGTTTTGAGTGACTATGTGATGAGTGTGGTGTGGTGCAAGTGTTTACCTTCTCCTCTTGACTGTCTAGTCCAGTCTTGGGTGAAGACAGCTTTGCTTCCAGTTTGGCTATATAAGTACATCTCTCACAGGTTGTAGTGTTGGGTGGTAGGAGGAGTGGGTTGTCTGTGTACATGAGGCAATTGCTACATTGCCCCAAGATACCCGGATTCGTCAGGTACACAGGAGAAAACACCGGGAGCTGACCCTTAGACATGCCTGGATAGGTGCTTATTTATTAAGTACTAAAAACTGTTTTCCTCTAGACAAGTGAGGAAAGTTGAGTTGTGTTCCCTCACCAGCTCTGTTTTGCTACATACGGTAGCCAACAGGCTCCATAAAGCCAACTTGCTACCATACAGATATAAAGTGCTGACTACAGTATCAGCTACCCATATTCAAGTATCAGATCTAAAACTGGTAAAAGCCATCCAGAAAAGGAGGAAAGTGAATGATCGATGGTAGATTACCCATCCTGAGGGAACAGCTGGAATGGCTCCTGGTAAAAGCCAAGGGAAGAGGCTCTCAGCATGATGGAAGTGCAGGACAACATGGTGCGGCAGCAGGCAATAAGACAGTACACATGGAAACATGCATGAATGCTGCATAACAATCATCATGAAGTGCATTACAAACTGCAGTCTGGACATATCAGCAGTGGGAATATGAGACATAAACAAAATATCTTCAGCAGACATACTATGACAGCCAAGAGGCAACTGATTCTTGCCTCCCATTATCTGAAAATGAGAGGTAGTCATAAATAAAGTATTTTCCCCCTGGAAAAAATGACCCTTCATTTGGGTGACAGAGTACTAAATTAAGTGATGTAGATGAAAGAAATGGATGAACTGTGAGCCAGAAGGACAAGATGAACAGGTTAATGAGGACAAAAAACAGGCTTCATAAGACTAACAT
Source organism: Protopterus annectens (assembly GCF_019279795.1). Taxonomy (NCBI): domain Eukaryota; kingdom Metazoa; phylum Chordata; order Ceratodontiformes; family Protopteridae; genus Protopterus; species Protopterus annectens. Next base: position 339,934,140 of record NC_056729.1, read on the forward strand.
TTCAAGGGTGATTAAGAGCCCTACACAAGCCAGCTCAACCTCTCTAACTAAGATTTCAGGATCAAGGGAAGGGAAGGGAAGCAAATAGCCTGCTGGAGTTTAAATTTAACTTTAGAAAGTTGATCCAGACATTCAAAAGCCCACTTTGTGCAAAACCATTGGAAACGTGCTGAAATGCAGGAGAGTCAGTGTACAACCTCTGGTTCTCTTTCCCAAAAGCATGTGCTGGATACTGCTTCTCTGCTGTCTCACAGCTGTCTTTAGATGACAGGTAGGAGCCAGCTCTTTTAACAGGCTCACCAGTGGCAGGGACTTAAATATTTTTGTCCAGGTAGATTACTTAGGAATTGGCAGAGGCTTTTGACTCAACCTGCCCTCCTGTTGCCTTACCTAAATCCTCTCTGTGGCTATTATCTACTATGTCATAATGGAGCCTTCTGTTTGTTCATTGCAGTGGCCACTATCCAATGCTGTCAGTCTAGGAGTTTAGAGGTAGGCTGAGAGCTTCTTATGGTATTGTCGACAAGGGCATCCTCATGTTTCCTTGATGCGTGGTAACTCAAAAATCATATTCTTGCTTGGGTTACAACAAAGCCAGAAACTGCTTGAGATTGATCCATGCTGTTCTGACATGTTGATGTGAAGCAGGGTCTCCAATGCTTTCCAAACTCCTGATATCATTCTCCTCTTGACATGCCCTCCCCCACCCCAGAGAGGAGACATCTGTGGTCACTGTCGCTGATGGGTTGCCTTTCACAAATGGTCTTCTTATGAAAATTAATGGGGAAGTCAGACCCCAATTTATATTATTCCTGCAAGTCTAAGTTAGCTGTATTGTGTATATGACCATTGTGTGGAAAATAGCTAGTGAAGTAACTTCATGTGAAATCTGCAGTGTTTGACATGGTGACAGAGGCAGCCATGAGAACCAGAACTCTTAGTACCAACAAGGATGGTGGGGACTGACAACGATACAGAGTTTGTACCGTGTGGTGAAGGAAAGCAATCTTTCCCAGGTGAGACACACCCGACATACAGCTGGGTCTGGATAGCATCCTTTGCTGTGGTGACTGCAGCTGTGACCTTTGATAATTTATAGAGATGCCTAAACACAGGCAGAGCGCTAAAAAGTACTCTCTGGCTGACAATAATGATTCTCTGGTTGTTGCAGTGAGAAGGCAGTCATGCAGAGAAGGGAAAAAGCATATCCCTTTGAGTTGTAGATGGTCTGTGACTACTGCCATTAACTTGGTGAATAAAAGTGGTCTATATTATAAGAATGAAAGTGCATATGTGCGACTACATAAAAGTCGACACATAATGCATGAAAACTAAAAATAGCTAACAGCCACGTAAGCACATTTTTCCCTAGGGAAAAAACCTACGCGACTGTTCGCTAAAAAAAATAATTTAACAAAACACAAAAAAGTAAACTCAAAAAGGGCTGTGAAAACCACAAGTGACCCAGACTGGCAGGAGACCAAAGGCAAAAACAAATCCACTAAACGCAAGTTTATTAGAAAAGCACATCAAGCGTTTTCGCTACTGTGATACAGTAGCTTCTTCAGAGTTTATACAGTTTTAGCGCCAAAAGTTCAAACTTTTAAAATGGGATGATGTCGTTCAAAGACATCACTTCCAGGTTTTTTTAAAGAAACAACATGTAAAAAGAAACATCAATTAACTATTAAATACTTTCCAAGATAAAGAATAAAAAATAATAAGTAAAATAGCAAGAGTTTCAAACTGATACTGTAGTCTGATCAAAACTGAGACTACAAAAAATTTGTTGTTTAAGAAAACGATTAAACAATCTACCAGCCTAGTAATTCATACAAATTTCATTGCAAGTCCGCTGACACATCATAACCAACTAAGTGGAAAAGTGTCAGGGTATCCTCAAGTTTATTATGGCAAAAATAACACTGTAATATACAGTGATGTTACATGTGCTTACTCAATGCGGACTAGTCGCAAAAAAACTAGAAATACTAGAGTGTATTTTTGAAAATTTGTTCAAGAACATATGTAAAGAATAACAACACAAATAAAAATTAAAAATTAAAAATTGAGTCCTTTCTCTGCTGTACAGGACTATTTAAAAAAAATGGGCAAAGGGATAAAAATACTGAAGATGCGTGTATATTACCTCTGCCTAATGTTATAAATTCCAAACAAGGTTCCTCACTCTGTATATTGTATCACTATGTGCTGATCCAGAGTAGTCATTAACAGCACATATACAAAAATTAAAGGACTGAAGATAGAAAATATTTTTCAGTCCTTAATTCCTGGTCGTATCACCAGCCTAATGAACAGATATAGATAACAAAAATAGTGTTATCAAGGTGAAGCCTCATATAGTTAGGTATAAGTAAGCCTAAAAAGTGCTTGTTGTTAGAATATAATTAAAGAGATCACCTCAAGAAACTTTTAAGTTTCAAAATACAAGAGATGTTACAATTTTCATTTAATCCGGGGACGCTAAATGCGTCCAGTTTTATTTGCCATTCTAGTTCTCGGGTTTCTAGGATTAAAGAAACTGGGCCACCCCTGATGTTGTAGGGGACATGGTCAATAGCCATAAAGTAAAAACTGTGCCCTGGGTTGTTGTTGATGTGTTTTGCTAAGGCATTCTCAGTTTTGTTTTTCCTGATGGCGTAAACATGTTGGTATATCCTCTCCTTGAACTTGCGATCAGTTTTGCCCACATAAAAAGCCGGGCAACAGTCGCAGTTGGCTAAATAAATAATGGATTTAGTTTCACAGTTTATTCTGTGGTTAATAAAATATTTTTTGTCCCTAATGGTAAATGTATTACCTGTTCTCAGGCGCTTTCACCAATTACAAAAACCACACATAAATGAGCCTTTCTGCCTTGAAAATAGTTCATTGTCCTTATGTCTTTCAAGAAGTCCTTTAAGATTGTTACGTCTCCTATAAACTACTGAAGGGTTATTACCCAGTTTGTCAAGTAATTGAGCGTTACTTCTGATAAAGTACCAGTTCTTACATATGACAGACCATATCTGATACGAACTAGTACTGAATGTGGTGATAAAACTGGTAGGAAACTTATGAGGTGACTCAACCGTTAATAGATCAGAAGGGTTCCCGGGGAGAGTAGTAGAACTAAATTGTATAGGGCTGGAACCATCAACAGTAGTAGACATCAAGTCATTATGAAGCAAAGGTTTGTAGAGTCCTACAAGCCTTTTTGATTTGACCTCTTGTATAAGTTCTTCCAATAAGGGCAGTGGGTAGTCACGGTTGGTAAACATGTCACTCAATAGGTGACATTCCTGCTCAAAATATGAGTCTGTACTACACATCCTAGCTGCCCTTATAAGCTGGCCTTTCACAATGGATCACTTCTGTTTGTATGGGTGAAAGCTAGAAAGTGAAGGAACGAGTTACAGTATGTTGGCTTCCTATAGATGGACGAAACAAAGGAGCCATTAACTGTGTCCTTTTCCAGCTTTACATCAAGATAATCGGTCTCTACAGTGGAGAATTGGTGTGTGAACTTAAAAAAACTTGTAGTGTTGTTAAGGTATTCAATCAATTCTAGGGCTGCTTTTTCGTCACCCTTAAAGAGAATAAAAATATCATCCAAATATCTAGTGTAGTAAGTAAGCTGTTGCTGGAATTTTGTGTTGTTTAAAACAAAGTGTTTTTCCCAATATGCAACAAACAGATTGGCTACACTAGCTCCACAAGGGGACCCCATAGCAATACCTTGTTTTTGTAAATAATATTGTTGGTCAAAAATAAAGAAGTTGGATGATAAAACGATCTCCAGAATTTCAGAGACAGTGTCAACTTCTTTTTTGGTGGCCCCTAGATCGACCATCATGAGAGCGATCTATTCGATTGCCTCAGTATGTGGAATTGAGGTGTAGAGGTCAATGACATCTATTATAAGGAAGTTACAATAATAGTCAAAAGCTATACTGTTGATGTTGCTAAGAAAAGACCAGGAATCTTTACAAATTACAGAGATGTTTTTTAAGTATTTGGAAAGAATGTTGTCAACTAGGCGTGCACATGGGTGTATCATGGACGACCTGCCATCGACCAAGGCCCTCATAGGGGGATTGTGTAAGTTTTTATGAATTTTGGGAATCCCAAAAATCACAGGGACCTTGGGTGAAATTATATCAATAAAATTGTAAGTGTCTAGGTCAATCTTCCCAGTTAGAAAAAAGTCTCTAAAGTACCCCTTAATTCTAGAATAGGACCTGTTCATTTCATTTAGTGATGAAAGAGAGTATGCTGGGCTATCCAGTAGTGACAACATTTTTTCTTTATATTCAGAGTTGTCAAAAATTACCAGGCCACCCCCTTTGTCTGGCTTTAACACTCTGACTGGTAGTCTACATAGGTTGTTCAATGCGGTCATTTGTTCTTTGGAAGTGTTAACTTTCTTTTGTCTAAATGAGTGGCTATAAATTTTATCCAAGTGTCTGAAATCAAGTTCGCAAATGCTTTCAAACAAGTGGAGGTCAGGGTGTAAGGGTGGGTTAAAAGTACTAAAATGTTTTAAGTTAGAAGGCTCATGTGAAACAGTGTCAAAGAACATAAGATCTAAATTCAGTTTACGCACAAAACATTTAAGATCTATTATAGTTTTGGCTGAATTACAATGTTGACTAGGCACAAATGTGTTACCAAAGGCGAGTAAGTCAATCAGCTCAGAATCTAGGTTAATGCTTGAAAAATTATAAATTTTAAAATCGCCTTTGCTATTAGATACAATGTTTAAATGATTGTTACCCAAATTTTCTAAGTTGTCATTTAAACTTAGTTCTGATAATTGTTCCAGTTCCTGTTGTTGTATCCAGGACGTCGATTGTTGCGTGGTCCTAAAAAATCTCCTCTATTGTTGTTGTTGTTATAGGTAGTAGAGTTCCCTTCTCTCAAATGGTACGGGGTCTGACTAGGTTTATTGTAGTTATTCGTTCTGATCCTGTTACTACGTCGAGGAACTTGAACAAAGGCTTCCTCAGTACTCTCATCAATAATGTCGAGATTAGGGCCACTCGAATGTCCAAGTTGTCCTACGTTGTCATGAAGTAAAGGAGCAGTAGTCGTAGGGTCAGTGCAGTTATTAGTAAGTTGCAGTTTAGGGTAAACCTTGTCCTGTTGGTAAATTAATCTATCCCTAGTCAGTTTCTTGGACTTGTTGGCTTTAAGCTTAGCCAACAATGCATGAATACTAGTGAAAATTCGGGTGTAGTCATATTTGTACCTAATAAAGTCCAAGTCCAGTTTAATCAAGTTGTCTAAATCATTGATCTCAGTAGTAAGAGTAATAATATGAGCAGAATAATGTTTCACCATAAGTTCTAAAAGTTGTGCCCCTTGTTTCTCAAATAGGGCTTTCAGTTCTAATAAAAAAGTTGCATCTAAAAATAACCCAGTAGGGGCAAAGTTACTACGAAGGCCTTTAGGTATAATGTTCTCATTTAGACATTGTTGGAAGTAAGCTACTTCCAGCTGCAATTTTTTTAGTTTTACTAATTTGTTGTCAAATAACTTTAATTTGTCAGCAATGGAATCCAAGTTTGTTGTTGATGTGCCTGAGCCCTCTGCCGGTGGTTCCTGAAGTCGGTGTTGTGAAAAAGATAATATTTCCAAATTCCCGATCCATTCATTTAACACAGGAACTCCTAAAAGCGCCGGATTAAGGTCGCCTGGTATCTCTTGGGCTGTTAAATTAACAGCAGCACCTGCAGTCACTGATTTGCCATCGGAAGGATTAAGCACTAGGCTGGTAGGTGGTTCACGAGATGTAATGGGTTGCCCTGCTGGAATCGAAGGCAGGGTGGATCCACTAGGTTGGTTACCATTCAGCCCTAGGACAGCTCTGTTGTTGGGAAAGTTAGGTCCATGTAAAAGTCTCTGGTCTAATGAGTCCAAGCGAGTATTAAGAGCTTCGAGTCGTTGGGAGATAGATACAAAAGGTGCTGGCATATCAAGATTCTCCGAAGGTAAAATAGGATGGTTCGATCCAAAGAGGTTAGGGCTCCTGGGACTGCTGGGTCCGCCTGTGGCCATATCGACAGACAAACCAACAAAACACAAAAAAGTAAACTCAAAAAGCGCTGTGAAAACCACAAGTGACCCAGACTGGCAGGAGACCAAAGGCAAAAACAAATCCACTAAACGCAAGTTTATTAGAAAAGCACATCAAGCGTTTTCACTACTGTGATACAGTAGCTTCTTCAGAGTTTATACAATTTTAGCGCCAAAAGTTCAAACTTTAAAATGGGATGATGTAGTTCAAAGACGTCACTTCCAGGTTTTTTTAAAGAAACAACGTGTAAAAAGAAACATCAATTAACTATTAAATACTTTCCAAGATAAAGAATAAAAAATAATAAATAAAATAGCAAGAGTTTCAAACTGATACTGTTTAATTTTTATTTGTGTTGTTGTTCTTTACATATGTTCTTGAACAAATTTTCAAAAATACACTCTAGTATTTCTAGTTTTTTTGTGACTAGTCCGCATTGAGTTAGCATATGTAACATCACTGTATATTACAGTGTTATTTTTGCCATAATAAACTTGAGGATACCCTGACACTTTTCCACTTAGTTGGTTATGATGTGTCAGCGGACTTGCAATGAAATTTGTATGAATTACTAGGCTGGTAGATTGTTTAATGGTTTTCTTAAACAACAAATTTTTTGTAGTCTCAGTTTTGATCAGACTACAGTATCAGTTTGAAACTCTTGCTATTTTATTTATTATTTTTTATTCTTTATCTTGGAAAGTATTTAATAGTTAATTGATGTTTCTTTTTACATGTTGTTTCCTTAAAACAAACCTGGAAGTGACGTTTTTGAACGACATCATCCCATTTTAAAAGTTTGAACTTTTGGCGCTAAAATTGTACAAACTCTGAAGAAGTTACTGTATCACACTAGCGAAAACACTTGATGTGCTTTTCTAATAAACTTGCGTTTAGTGGATTTGTTTTTGCCTTTGGCCTCCTGCCAGTCTGGGTCACTTGTGGTTTTCACAGCGCTTTTTGAGTTTACTTTTTTGTGTTTTGTTGGTTTGTCTGTCGATATGGTCACAGGTGGACCCAGCAGTCCCAGGAGCCCTAACCTCTTTGGATCGAACCATCCTATTTTACCTTCGGAGAATCTTGATATGCCAGCGCTTTTTGTATCTATCTCCCAATGACTCGAAGCTCTTAATACTCGCTTTGACTCATTAGACCAGAGACTTTTACACGGACCTAACTTTCCCAACAACAGAGCTGTCCTAGGGCTGAATGGTAACCAACCTAGTGGATCCACCCTGCCATCGATTCCAGCAGGGCAACCCATTACATCTCGTGAACCACCTACCAGCCTAGTGCTTAATCCTTCCGGTGGCAAATCAGTGACTGCAGGTGCTGCTGTTAATTTAACAGCCCAAGAGATACCAGGCTATAGGAGTTCCTGTGTTAAATGAATGGATCTGGAATTTGGAAATATTATCATTTTCACTTCAGGAACCACCGGCAGCATCAACAACAAACTTGATTCCATTGCTGACAAATTAAAGGTATTTGACAACAAATTAGTAAAACTAAAATTGCAGCTGGAAGTAGCTTACTCCAACAATGTCTAAATGAGAACATTATACCTAAAGGCCTTCGTAGTAACTTTGCCCCTACTGGGTTATTTTAGATGCAACTTTTTATTAGAACTGAAAGCCCTATTTGAGAAACAAGGCACAACTTTAGAACTTATGGTGAAGCATTATTCTGCTCATATTATTACTCTTACTACTGAGATCAATGATTTAGACAACTTGATTAAACTGGACTTGGACTTTATTAGGTACAAATATGACTACACCCGAATTTTCACTAGTATTGATGCATTGTTGGCTAAGCTCAAAGCCAACAAGTCCAAGAAACTGACTAGGGATAGATTAATTTACCAACAGGACAAGGTTTACCCTAAACTGCAACTTACTAATATCCGCACTGACCCTACGACTACTGCTCCTTTACTTCATGACAACGTAGGACAACTTGGACATTCGAGTGGCCCTAATCTCGACATTATTGATGAGAGTACTGAGGAAGCCTTTGTTCAAATTCCTCGACGTAGTAACAGGATCACAGCGAATAACTACAATAAACCTAGTCAGACCCCGTACCATTTGAGAGAAGGGAACAATACTACCTATAACAACAACAACAACAATAGAGGAGATTTTTTAGGACCACGCAACAATCGACGTCCTGGATACAACAACAGGAACTGGAACAATTATCAGAACTAAGTTTAAATGACAACTTAGAAAATTTGGGTAACAATCATTTAAACATTGTATCTAATAGCAAAGGCGATTTTAAAATTTATAATTTTTCAAGCATTAACCTAGATTCTGAGCTGATTGACTTACTCGCCTTTGGTAACACATTTGTGCCTAGTCAACATTTTAATTTAGCCAAAACTATAATAGATCTTAAATGTTTTGTGCGTAAACTGAATTTAGATCTTATGTTCTTTGACACTGTTTCACATGAGCCTTCTAACTTAAAACTTTCTAGTACTTTTTACCCACCCTTACACCCTGACCTCCACTTGTTTGAAAGCATTTGCGAACTTGATTTCAGACACTTGGACAAAACCTATAGTCACTCATTTAGACAAAAGAAAGTTAACACTTCTAAAGAACAAATTACTGCATTGAACAATCTATGTATACTACCAGTCAGAGTGTTAAAGCCTGACAAAGGGGGTGGCCTGGTAATATTCGACAACTATGAATATAAAGAAAAAATGTTGTCAGTATTGGATAGCCCAGCATACTCTCTTTCATCACTGAACGAAATGAATAGGTCCTATTCTAGAATTAGGGGATATTTTAGAGACCTTTTTCTAACTGGGAAGATTGACGTAGACATTTACAATTTCATTGACATAACTTCACCTAAGGTCCCTGTGATTTTTGGGATTCCCAAAATTCATAAAACTTACACAATCCCCCTATGAGGGCCTTGGTCGATGGTAGGTCGTCCATGACACACCCATGTGCACGCCTAGTTGATAACATTCTTTCGAAATACTTAAAAAATATCTCTGTAATCTGTAAAGATTCCTGGTCTTTTCTTAGTAACATCAACAGTATAGCTTTTGACTATTCTTGTAACTTCCTTACAATAGATGTCGTTGACCTCTACACCTCAATTCCACATACTGAGGCAATTGAATGGATCGCTCTCATGATGGTCGATCTAGGGGCCACCAAAAAAGAAGTTGACACTGTCTCTGAAATTCTGGAGATCGTTTTATCATCCAACTTCTTTATTTTTGACCAACAATATTATTTACAAAAACAAGGTATTGCTATGGGGTCCCCTTGTGGAGCTAGTGTAGCCAATCTGTTTGTTGCATATTGGGAAAAACACTTTGTTTTAAACAACACAAAATTTCAGCAACAGCTTACTTACTACACTAGATATTTGGATAATATTTTTATTCTCTTTAAGGGTGATGAAAAAGCAGCCCTGGAATTGATTGAATACCTTAACAACACTACAAGTTATTTTAAGTTCACACACCAATTCTCCACTGTAGAGACAGATTATCTTGACGTAAAGCTAGAAAAGGACACAGTTAATGGCTCCTTTGTTTCATACATCTATAGGAAGCCAACATACTGTAATTCATTCCTTCACTTTTCTAGCTTTCACCCATATAAACAGAAACGATCCATTGTGAAAGGCCAGCTTATAAGGGCAGCTAGGATGTGTAGTACAGACTTATATTTTGAGCAAGAATGCCAACTACTGAGTGACATGTTCACCAACCGTGACTACCCACTGTCCTTATTGGAAGAACTTATACAAGAGGTCAAATTGAAAAGGCTTGTAGGATTCTACAAACCTTTGCTTCATAATGACTTGATGTCTATTACTGTTGACGGTTCTAGTCCTACACAATTTAGCTCAATTACTCTCCCCGAGAACCCCTCTGATCTATTAATGGTTGAGTCATCCCATAGTTTTTCTACCAGTTTTATCACCACATTCAGTACTAGTTCGTATCAGATATGGTCCGTCATATGCAAGAACTGGTACTTTATTAGAAGTAACGCTCAACTACTTGATAAACTGGGTAATAACCCTTCAGTAGTTTATAGGAGAGGTAACAACCTTAAAAGATTTCTTGAAAGACATAAGGACAATGAACTATTTTCAAGGCAGAAAGGCTCATTTATGTGTGGTGTTTCTAATTGGTGTAAGCGCCTGAGAACAGGTAATACATTTACCATTAGGGACAAAAAATATTTTATTAACCACAGAATAAACTGTGAAACTAAATCCATTATTTATTTAGCCAACTGCGACTGTTGCCCGGCTTTTTACATGGGCAAAACAGATCACAAGTTCAAGGAGAGAATATACCAACATGTTTATGCCATTAGGAAAAATAAAACTGAGAATGCCTTAGCGAAGCACATCAATAACAACCCAGGGCACAGTTTTTACTTTATGGCTATTGACCATGTCCCCTATAACATCAGGGGTGGTCCAGTTTCTTTAATTCTAGAAACCCGAGAACTAGAATGGCAAATAAAATTGGACGCATTCAGCGTCCCTGGATTAAATGAAAATTGTAACATCTCTTGTATTTTGAAACATAAAAGTTTCTTGAGGTGATTTCTTTAATTATATTTTTACAATAAGTACTTTTTAGGCTTACTTATACCTAATTATATGAGGCTTTACCTTGATAACATTATTTCTGTTATCTATATCTGTTCATTAGGCTGGTGATACGACCAGGAATTAAGGACTGAAAAATTTTTTCTATCTTCGGTCCCTTAATTTTTGTATATGTGCTGTTAATGACTGCTCTGGATCAGCACATAGTGATACAATATACAGAGTGAGGAACCTTGTTTGGAATTTACGAAATGTAGAGTAGCACTTCAAAACACTATAAATCCACAAACCAAGTGCCAGGGAACGTTGAAACACGGTTCACAAAGTTTATTCCAACAAAAAGCTTAAAATGTCACGATAACTGTGTAGAAACCAACAGTATAAACGCTCTTAACATCAATACATCAGACACGCGTTTTCGTCCTTACACATAGGACTTCATCAGACAATTTACTTAAAACACATTTAAATAGTAAATGTAATGAGATTCATTAAATTGATTATCCAAATAACTTTCTCTATTAAAATTCAAACAGGCAAATCACTGTGCATGATTCATGAATATTAATGCCTATCTACTTAAAGTGCAGCAATGCTTCTTATAGTAAAAACCTTAATGACCTTAAAAAATGTACCAATATTATGTATTCCTCATTAAAAACTGTCATGAATTATATTTTTGTTTTTAAAAATATTTGATTACAATTCTCAAATGTTGAATAATAAATAAATAAATATACAATAAATAAATACTTAGTTAAAATACATTAAATTAATACATTGAAATTTCCTATATTGAGCTTGGGAACTGGCTATGTATTTGTAGTGAATGGGTTCCATCTAGTGTCCATATCCAGAACTACACTACAACTTGCTAGCTCTTATTTTAAGTAATGGGGAAATTGTTAAAAAGTCATTAATCCCTGGTTTAGTGTTGGAATCTAGGTTGACCTGCCACCAAAGCTCCCTACTCTCCAATATTTCCTCCCAAAGGCCACCCCTTATATCTGGCTTAATTTGATCCAACACATAAAATTCAAACCTGTAATCCAAACATGTAATGGTGTGTTTATATAGTGCATTTGTATTTTTGCCTTTCAGAATGTCATAATTATGTTCATATACTCTCCGTTTTAAACATCTTTCCGTTTTACCCACGTAGAACGACTGACACTTCTGACAAATAGCAAGGTAAACGACCCCTTTGCTCTCACAGTTATAGTAGTTACTACTTTTTAACCATCTCTTTCTACTTTCTATATACATTTCTCCCTTATTCATGATGTATGGACATTGTTGGCACCTGCCACATTTATATGTCCCAGTCTTACCTTTGTTTCCTTTGCAAATTTTCCCACTACTCCTTTCTAAAATCTTACCTATATTTAATGAATTTTTGTAAACTAATTTTGGTTCCATTTTAGAAATTTCATCTGTCAGTTAAAGAGCTGAATTTACTCCATTCCTTGTTAAAAATCTCTCTTAATTTGAAATTGGAGTTGTTGTATTCCACTACCAAACTTCTCCTAAAAGTATCTTGTTCTTTTTTCTTCCTATTCTCTACGGTGATCCTACCCAACTCAGAATTATTGTTAAATTTATTCCAATTTTCAGTCACTATACCTTCATTCCCCTTACCTAATATAGGTTTGAACCTATCCATCCTTCCACCCTCTACCTCTTTGCTTAACTTCTCCACAAATTCCTCTGGGTACCCTCGATCCAAAAACATGTTCTTTAGGGTCCTACATTCATCTCTGAAGTCCGAATCATTAGATGTCATTCTTGAACCCCTTACAAATTGTCCTTTGACAATATTTCTTTTACTATGTAAGGGGTGAGCACTGTCATAATGCAAAAATGAGTTTACATATGTGTCTTTTCTGAATACTTTGCTCTCAAATTTGCCTTCCCTTTTATATATTTCCACATCCAAATATTTCAATGAATCAGTGCTGATAGTATATGTAAACTTCAAGAACTTAGTAGTTTGATTGATGTATTCCATAAATTCTAAAAATCTTGAATGACCCCCTATCCAAGAGCGTTTATACTGTTGGTTTCTACACAGTTATCGTGACATTTTAAGCTTTTTGTTGGAATAAACTTTGTGAACCGTGTTTCAACGTTCCCTGGCACCTTGTTTGGAATTTATAACATTAGGCAGAGGTAATATACACGCATCTTCAGTATTTTTATCCCTTTGCCCATTTTTTTTAAATAGTCCTGTACAGCAGAGAAAGGACTCAATTTTTAATTTTTATTTGTGTTGTTATTCTTTACATATGTTCTTGAACAAATTTTCAAAAATACACTCTAGTATTTCTAGTTTTTTTGCGACTAGTCCGCATTGAGTAAGCACATGTAACATCACTGTATATTACAGTGTTATTTTTGCCATAATAAACTTGAGGATACCCTGACACTTTTCCACTTAGTTGGTTATGATGTGTCAGCGGACTTGCAATGAAATTTGTATGAATTACTAGGCTGGTAGATTGTTTAATGGTTTTCTTAAACAACAAGTTTTTTGTAGTCTCAGTTTTGATCAGACTACAGTATCAGTTTGAAACTCTTGCTATTTTATTTATTAGTTTTTATTCTTTATCTTGGAAAGTATTTAATAGTTAATTGATGTTTTTTTACATGTTGTTTCTTTAAAAAAACCTGGAAGTGACGTCTTTGAACGACATCATCCCATTTTAAAAGTTTGAACTTTTGGCGCTAAAATTGTATAAACTCTGAAGAAGCTACTGTATCACAGTAGCGAAAACGCTTGATGTGCTTTTCTAAAAAAAATAATTTAACATAATAAACAGGTGTGGGGGGGGGGCTTCATCCCCAACATGGGGGACTCTGCCCCCACACCCCCCCTAGCTAAATATACCAACTCCAAGATCACACAATAGAGAAGGAAAGGGCAAATCCATGAAGTTGGCCAAGCATCTCCTTGCCCTATGACATATTCATCGAATCACTTAAATGTGATTCGATGACTACGTGTTGCTCTTTCCGTATTCGCTTAGAAGCATTTTCGTGCTTCTAATATAGACCCGAATAAAAGGGGGGTGGTGGTGAGATCAATGGACAAGGACTTGAAATGAAAATAATTGTCTCCTACCTGAAAGAGCAAAACACTTCCAGACTCCTTTGGAACTTTTATGTGGACATGGGTATTCTGAAGGTCTAAAGAACACGCCTAGCCATTTGCCTTGAGGCAGAGCAGAACTGGCATAACCATTCTAAAGGGGTCTTTTTTACATAATGGTATAGGCTGCTGAGACCTAAAAGTGGCCTGAGATCCTTGTTCTTTTTTGGAACCTGATAGAATCCTGAATAGATGTGTGACCCTCTCTGATCTGGTGAGACATCTTGGATAGCCCTTCTTTCAAGGAGGATGTAGACCTTTCAAACTGCCACATGCACATGGTAGGATGGACCCTCCTGCTTCTTGTTGGGTTGGCACTTGGTAATGGCATTTTTTTCTTGTTCCAGTGGTATTTAAGAAAATGGTATGGACCACCCAGCTATTCTGCATGATGGCTATCCATGTAGTAATGTGGAGAGATAAATGCCCCTAACTGCCTCCATAGATGAGCAGATGGGCAAGACTTCGGGGCTGCTGGTTTTGCCTCCTGAAGAAGTGCTGCCTGTATCGGTGATTCTACAGACCCTTTGACTTTCAGTGTTCATTAAAGGAGCCATCTCTGCCATGGCCGACTCCATCCAAGGAGGAATCAAAGGGTTGACAATGGGACTTTTTGAATCACAAGGATTTAGGACCTACTGAATGATCTCTGAGGTTTCTCAGATTTGACTTGTGTGGTAGACAGCTTCTTCCCATCCTGCTGACATCACATCAATCTTTTCTTTACTGCAGAACCAAAAAGTGCAGATCCATCACAAGAGACATTGGTAAAAGATAAAATGAATCTATCTGCAAAGTAGCACAGATGGAGCCAGGTATGATGTCTAAGGGTTATACCTGTGCCTGCCATCCTAGCCACTCCGTTAGTTGCATTGTGATACAGATGCATGGAGAGATTGGTAATATTCAGCTTAATATTCAGCGCAGTCTGCAACTTTTTAGCAGACTCCTGTGCGATAGACTGACCACAAGTATCTTTAGCTTGTCTGGCTATGTCCGTTAGAAAGTGGTTCATGTGAGCTAGATAATTCAATGCCCTCTGGGCAAAGGTGCTGGAGTAGATGCACTTTCCCATTCTGTCCTTCACTCTGGATTTATACTGGGAGGTAGACAGCTGTCAGCTCATCTGTGAGCTCCTTTTCAGTGGCTGCTGCAGCAATCACATTCACCAGGGGCCCTTTTGACCAAAATTGCCTACCTTAAGGTGGATCTAATATCTTGTATGGCTTCTGAGGAATAGTTTCACTTGTGTCAGTTTCCTGCCATACCCTCTTAGTAAAGAAATTTATGAGACTGTCCACAGGAGGGACAACAGAAGAAGTAGACAGCACAAAGCACTTCCTGAGAGGGTGGTTCTGATAGCCAAAATCCCCTCTGTTTCATTCAAGGACTTTGCTGAAAGTATTGTATTTGGGAGGAGACCATTGGGAACCCACTCTCTCATCCAAGTTAGTCTCTGATGTGACAGACTCCAAAGGGAAGTCAATGTGTTCTCTTTTGCACAATCTTTTCCTAAGGGATCTCAAGTTGAGATTAATTGGAGTCGCCAGAAATTTCAGCATGTGCAAGCTATGAATTTCTAAAGGATATGGCTCTGTTCTATCCCTGGAAGGCATGGTATCTGGACTGAAAAGCTGACAGAATGTTATCATGGGGTGGAGCTGGTAACAATGGAAGTCCTGTTGTTACCCTATGAGGAGAGGCTATCATCCTCTCCAATGCCTCAAATGCAGATCCAGGAGCTGCCTGCATCTAAACAACTGACTCCTCCCCTCTTGAAGAAGACATGAGTGGTGTTAAGGAAGGGATCCCCGTCAGTAAATATTTGTAAGGCCTTGAGATGGAGACTGGAACCAATGGTTCAAATACTGACAACTCCAACACCAAGAAGTTCCACATAAGTTGTCACTGAGCAGTGTATTGAAGCCTCAATACTGAGTGTTCAGGTCTGAGATCCAATTGATGTCAAAGGTGTCAGAGTTGAGTGTGTTGAATGCATTATTAGCAGTGGAAAAGTAGAGGTACCTGCCTTTGTCGCTCTGACAGGATCCTGATGAGGAGCCAGATCTGAAGCCACCAGTGCAGAAACTTTCACCAAGGAAGGAGCTTAAAGATTTGAAGGAGGGCCAACCTAATCTGCCCTAGAGATGGGGGGATGGGATTATGCCCAGTTCTATCTGCATATTCAGAAAGTCTGTCATCATCAGCTACCAGTCTGCTTCTGAACCACTTCTGAATGAGTGCATCAATCTTAAGGGAGGTAGCAGAAGGAAGTCTAGAAATTATGAAACAAAGTAATTCCTTTTCAGAAGAGGGTCTGATGCATGATTTGGAAGGTGGTTTATCTCTGATTATTATGGCCTCCTTAACTGAAGATGTTCTGTTTGGTGCTAAAGAGGAGGAAGCCTCCTTTCTTGGTACCTTGGGTGAAGAGGATGGTCCTGGCTCGTTATTATTGCATTTCTTGACTTCCTTATCCTTTTCCATCTCTTCTCTGTTTTGTCAAAGGCATATGGGGAAGCAATCCTTTAATGATTACTTTTGTTTTTCTGTGTGCTACGGACCTGGGTCCAAAACACTTGCAAACTGAGCAATATATTCTTAAAGTCTCTGGCCCTAGACAAACTACACAAAGATCATGTACATCTTAGAGTGGAAGTTGAAGTCTACAGTTACTGTGCTTTTTGAATATTTTATCCATCATTAAAAAAACAAGAAATCCTTCTCTACAACGACTTGTATCTATGCAAAGAAACATATAGCCACTCTCTTTTTTAAATGAAAGATGATGTTAGGCCAGCTGGATGAATGCTGTGAAGAAGCTGAGGCACTGAAATAGAAAGTTAATGATAAGTAGAGAAGAAACGTTAAAATAACAAAGATGCTAAAGGAATGGTTAACCAAAATTTAACAACAACTGTCAATAAAACTGAAATAAGAGATGAAAATATAGGAGCACTTAGTTGCAAGCAATGGACTGACCTCTTCACGGTGGCAAATGAGATCTGAAGGAAGAGGCTCTCAGGGGATTATGGGAAAGTTTTGGAAGGATCTTGAGGAACTGAAGCACTACCTAATGGCCAGGTCAGATCCAACAAGTAGCTTGGTACCCCCAATCAGATCAGATGGACTTATGAAATAGGATCAAGTTTTTATCTTTAAAACCTTTTTCTAAACAGTAAAGAGTGACTCTGATATAGAATATTATTGCTTTATTTGGATACTGTTCACAGGTAGCCTGCAACTACTTTTAAGCTCCCTTTTTATTAAGTCCTTTTTTATTTTTCACATTGTTTACAGCTCAAGGATGTTGACATTGTCTGCTTGCCAACATAATGGTTTACAGGAATAAGATCCTAACTAAGGCCAGGGTGACCAGTGTTCATTTAGTGGCTCAAGAGTCTGAGGTGTTGACAGGGAGGGATGGACATGCCAAACCAAGAGAGGGAGGGGGTTCATCTAGGCCTACCTTGCAAGGAGAGAGTAGCCTTCAGATGTAACAGGTGAATTTAGGGGGGTGCTAAGGGGTAGGTCATAAATGTAAAATGCAATTCCCCATTGAAATCAGTCAACAGCTTGACCCCCAGTTACCATTAGGCTCTGTGCCAGTCCCAGTCTTATAAGGAAATAGAGGGTAGTAGGAAAAACTGGTAGACCCAGGGATAGAGAGGGTCATTAGGGAAGCCAAAAAGAATCAAGCATAAGGGGAACAAAAATGGATACTGACACTGTCTCTTAACCAATCTCATATGGATTACTTGGGTAGCTGGAAAGAATGAAGCAGAAGGGGAACAAAAAAGGATGCTGACATTGTCTGTTAACCAATCTTATATCAAGCACTTTGATCTATGGTAGATGTTAGTATAGGCTTATTAATACAGGTGTTGATACTCTCCCTCAAAATAAAACAATTTCATGTACGTGTGGATGTCGAGAATTGCACTCAACTGGCCACTCCAGTGATGTAGAGGAATAAAGCCCTGACTGTGACCCAGGTTCAATCAGCTTCCCAGGTGACTAATGGAGCTGCAGGGAGGGATAGGTGTGACCATCCTAAGGGGTGGTGATACCTGAATGTCTCCAGATGATGATCCCTGGTGAAGACTGGGGATGTCACCAGAACAGGTGTGGTCAGTGGGGATGGGAAGTGGGTTTGAATGAGCTGTCACTGAGGCCAAATGGTACACCCGTGGATCTCACACTGCACACCCCCAGGACTGCACCATGCTGCCACAGAAGGGAACGGGAAGTAACAGCATATGGCAAAGTCAAGACCCCCTCCCCAGACAGAAGCACAGATGTGCCAAGCCTCATTGCCTGTGATCTATGACCACCCCCAGCAATTACCAGAATAAGTCCAGGGGGGCATGTAATAGCTAGTTGACGCCATTCCAGTAACAATGAAGGAAGGGTGGAAGAAAAATGAAAAAAAAAAAAGAACTACAGTCAATACTGTAGTTTCTATTGTTTTAGTTTTTGATTAGAAAGGCTGTTTATTTCTCTAAATGTGCCCAAACTTGCTGTACTCAATTCATACTACTCTTTCATTGCAACAAATGACACTGTCAATGTAAGAGGGAGATATTACCAGATTCAAAAATAATAATTCTGACTTCTACTTTCAGCAGCCAGGTATATCTAAGAATGAAAAAAATGGACTCCTTAGGCAGACATTTTGAAGTAAATCTTAGTAATGCTTGGCCCATATGTTGTAGAAGGGAATGTCAGTGTGTTTTTTTTTCAGGAACTGATGCCCTAAATAGCAATGCAAAAATGATCTAATTTAAGAGGTACAAAGAGCTTACTCTAGTTATAGCTCTGTCTAGATAAATAATAAAGAAACAATAATTATGTTTATTTTATCTCTTTTGTAATGATAGCTTACAAGATACTGTTGTCAGCAACTTGAACTAGTTCAGAAGCAGAGGATTCTACTACATTGTTTTACAAATTTACAAAGATAAAGTGTTGCTGGATTCAAAAAGTGTCAAGCTCCCAATATGCTCTTAATTGTAGGTGTTCTTTGTTCCTTTTTTTCATTAAGTTTAAATAAAATATAAGAGAAAGGAGTCTGCTATTTAATTCAGACCAAAATTTATTTAGATAGGGTTTTTTGTTGCAGAAAAGAATGCTAAATATGTTCTCACTGAATATCAATGGGCCTGATAGCACCAGTGAGAAAACAATTTTATTACAATATGTAAACAAAAGGACACTCTAAATTGGCTGTAGGTGTGGGTGGTACGAATGAACTACTGCTGCCAGGGCTAGCCATCTGGTGGTGTAAACCTTGGTTCGAGATGATTGCCACTGTTGAAGTGGCACCCTGACCCCATGTGAAAAAATGGGAAAAAGGGGTTGAGGGTGATGGATGCAAACAAAAGAACTAGGTTTTTCAGATACATCTCCAGATGTTTCAAGAAGTTGGTTGCCTCATTCAGTTGCTCCCATTATTTGTGTAAATCATTTGACTATACAACTAAATTTGCATTTTTAAAAGTTTATAAAAGTTTCTTTATAGTACTGTTTGTTCTGTAGTGCTGGGAACAGAGTGAAATGTTTCTGAGAATGTTTGCAGAGGACATGCTCATACGTGAAACAACCTAACAGTTTGATTCACCATGTGGTTTTGAGAATCATGTGATGATCGTGAAGCTGAAATTAAAAGAGCTATACAAGAATGGTATATAAGTGTGGTGATTATGGTAGAAAGAGTGGTGTTTGAGTTGTGACAACTGAAATCTAAATTAGAGTGTTTGAAAGAATTGCACATGGAAAACTGATAAATTTGAGTCAATTCAGAATTTACATGACAGCATCTTGTCTTTGCAATGGAAGAGTCATGAAGTGAGAGCTCAGTTGACTAAAATATATAAGGAACTGTTGCTGATTGAGAATAAATTGGAGGAAGTGGAAAATAAAGCTTGAGGATAAAATTTAAGGGTGATTATCACACATGAGGGAGAGGAATGAACTAGATGCTTGGAATATATGAAAGAAAAAATGGAATCTTGGAATGGATTTTCTGATACATATGAAGGAATAGAGAAAGCATACTGGTTACTGTTATCTGCACAGGAAAAAAAGAAAAACATGGGAAAGCAGTACGAGAAACAGCAGAAACGTTCACAGCTCTGGAGACTGAACAAGAAACATACAGTTGAAGGAAGAATTATTCTAATTATCAGGATTACAATTTAAAAATGTAAGCACCCTTACAGGTTTTGATGTTATGAGGAGATGTTGAAATATAGCAAAGTCAGATGTAGGTTGCTATATCCTGCAATTCTGTAGGTGCTCGCTCATAATGGAATGAGAATCCTTTGAAACTGCAGTTGGTAAGGGACACTATTTATGGAATTAGACTGGGGTTAGAAGATGGTTTAGTGATGTTAGAAACTAAGCCAGGAAAACAATTCCAGCCACTGAGTGACTGTCATAGCTTATATGAAGTTGAAGATACTTACAAATCTTTATGAAATGAGGATGATGATAAACACCAAAGTTTTATTTTAGGTGTGATAAACTAAAGACACTTTTCTGATTTAGAATGTAATTTTCAAATTTTTCATGAGTAGGGTAGTATTAATTCTTTTGAAATGGGGATGATATGAAAAGATATATATCATTTCAGATATGAACAAGTGTAATGAAAGGACACTCTTCTGACAACATTCATTTGGAATGATTGCTTGTTTTTTTTGGAAAGATCTTAAAAAAGACAAACATCCTATTAGATAATGTGGTATTGTTCTCAGAGGGTACTTATGATTTGCAAATTCTAGTTTATACTGTTATTGTTACTCGTCACAAGCAGAAGTTTAGAGTTCTATTATTTTTAACTGTGTTAGCAGGGCTAATGATGAATAATGCTTTAATTTTGCTGATAAATGCTAGGGTTAACTATTTTAGTAGGATTAGATTTAGCAAAAAAGGGCAAAAATGTAAAAGGGGTAAACACTCCATATGAGATTACTGTTTAAAGTGTGGCTGCCTTATTACAGCCATAGAAAAGAGAGTGGCGTGTTCTGCAATGTCAGCATATCCATTTAAATTGATACTAAGATGCAGCATTTTTGGCAGATGCATTGTAGATTTGGCTATTTGAGTGCTGCATGGTATATGGAAGCTAATGTTTTCAGTATGTGGTACTGTGGATTAGGAGAATAGGAAGGTAACTGCTGATGGTGTGTTATTTGCCTGCTGTGGGTGATAATGAAATGAGCTAATATATGGATCAAGATTTGCCATGTTTCATAAAACAGTTTTTTTTTACAGATTTTAAAGGGGAACACAAAAAAAGTTATGTACTCACCATAACATTTCATCTGTGTTGTCCATTTTCATTCTTCAACTGTTGTGTTCCGATCTGATCCTCGGATCTGACTAGGCTGCTTCTTCCAGCTTGTAGAACACTAAAACTCTCGAACTCTTCCCTTACCCATAATGCCATAGTCACCTGACATACCTCAGATATTGTTTGCTGCATCTTATATCTGCAAAGCAGTAGGAGCTTATAAAAATAATGGAAACTGGGACTCAGACAATGAAACAGTAGTTTGTCCAGCATCTTTTGTTCTTTCCAAGAGTCAAACCAGGAGGGGGGTTGGTGGGAGGGAAGCTGAGGAACAATGAAAAAAGACAACACAGACGGTTATGGTGAGTACATGAATTTTTTATGTGATGTTGTCATTTTCACTCATTCCTCAACTGCTGGTACAGAGCCCTCAGCTACCTAAATCCTGGAAGGACTCTAAGGAAGGATATTCTTGAGCACTATTCTTACACAGAAACTCGATCAGTCCAAATCAGTCCAACCAAGGAACTTCTCAAATATACCATTTATTAGACACACAATTCACAATTGTAGACAAGTTGACCTAGGTTTCGTCTTGAACTTATACAGACTTCATCAGAACTAACACATCATACTGAAACCACTTCCCTTTATAACACTCCCAGGTTAATTGATTAATTACACTCCCACAAAATTAAAGACACATACCCATCAGACCATACATATACCTAAAAACATATATAAGCTAAAACCATGAATAAAACATACTATAATATTACATAAAAATAAACATATAAAAATATGTAAGATAAAATCAGTACAAAATGAATAATAAAATAATTTGATTTGTTAATCCAACAATATAAGTTACAAAATGTCTAAATAAAACAAATGTTATGGCAGAAATTTTAGCCCAGTATATATCTTAACTTTAGTAATGGGGCTAAACTAATATGGTCATTAATTCGGGATAACTAGTGGCATTTAACCTTATTTGCCACTTAGTTTCACTAATATCTAAATGGACATCAAAATATGCCCTTGATTATCCTTAACTTGCTGAATAATACAAAATTGGAATTCGTGACCTATATTTATCTTAATATGTCTTGCCAGTGCATTAGTATTTTTCATATGTTTAATGTCCAGCAAATGCTCCCCTATCCTTTCTCTAAGTGTACGACAGGTTTTCCAATATAACGCCGGACACTGATTGCACTTAGCTAAATACACCACATTTCTGCTATAGCAATCATGTCTATTAATAAATATAATTTCTTTCCCTAATTTAATCCTATTTCCTGATGTATGAATATACTTGCATTTATTACATCTGCCACACTTAAAATTCCCAATCGGTCTACAAGACCTAGATGTCAGTTTTAACTTACTACCCTCTAATAGTTTTAAAAGATCTATCCTTTCTATATACATTAATGGGAGAGGCCCTTAATTTACTATATACACTAGTATCTAATTTCAATAAATCCCAATTCCTCTGTATTATCCTCACCATAGATTCCGTGTCACAATTATATGTGGTTATAAAAAACAAACCTTCCTTAATTTTATTTTCCTTTTCACTTCAAATTCAACCAACACTCACCTATGTCTGTACCATTTTTTAATATGGGCTGATAAATCCTCCCTTTCTTTTATCTATAATCTCCACCTTAATAGCTTGTACCAGGGTCTCGGGTAACCTCTTTTCAAAAACATTCCTGTAATAAAATCTAGTTCCTTTTCAAAATTTAAGTAGTTATTAACCATTCTGGCAGCCCTGACCATCTGCCCTTTAATTATAGCCCTTTTCTGGTGGTCAGGGTGCCAGCACTGATATTCCAAATAAGAATTGAAAGGTAGGTTTTCTATAAATATTTGATATAAGACTCCTTTTATCGTTATCAACTGTCAAATGGACATCTAAATAATTTATTTCAGTATAACTATAAACAAAGGTAAATTTTAAAAAATTGACCGAACTGTTAATATATTCTAGGAATGCTTCCAACCTCTGAATGTCACCATCCCAAATTATAAAAATATCATCCAAAAATGCATATATTTCTGGATGAATTTATTAAAATCACTTTGAAACACATATTCTTGTTCCCAATAGGACATAACATAATTTGCATAAATGGGCACGCTGCCCCATTGACTCCAGTAGCCTGCTTATAGTAGCTGCCCTCAAAAACAAAAATTGTTGTTTAATACCATGTCCATAAGGGATACAAAACATTTATTTGATCCTGATCAAATGACCCTATCTTATTTAGCTGATTCTCCAACCATTCTAGCCCAATACTATTAGGAATCACTGAATATAAATTACAAACATCAATAGTAAGTAAAATAGTTGAAGGGCCTATTCTCACATCATTTAGTTGGGATAAAAAATGCCATGAGTCCTTAGTAATGTAATTGAACATTTTTAACCCCCCTTGGAGATGAAAATCTAAATATTTACTTATAAAGCAAGTTTTATTCCTTTTACCATCCACAATCGGTTTGAAAGAAATATCAGTCAGACCCTTGTGAATTTTAGGAATGCCAAAAATATTGCTTATTACTGGAAAATTATTCACCAAATACTCAAAATCCATTTCATTAATTTGTCCTTGATAAAGCATATCCTTTCGTTTTATGAAGCCTGACAAGGGCAATGGAATAGTGATTATGGATAAAAATGAGTACTCAGACTGTATGTTTAGGATGTTAACAGGGGAAGCATATGAAGAAATAACTTTAAATGAAATTCATGTGGCCTATTCAAAGATCGACCTGATGCTAAAGGATATGCTTTATCAAGGACAAATCAATGAAATGGATTTTGAGTATTTGGTGAATAATTTTCCAGTAATAAGCAATATTTTTGGCATTCCTAAAATTCACAAGGGTCTGACTGATGTTTCTTTCAGACCGATTGTGGATGGTAAAAGGAATAAAACTTGCTTTATAAGTAAATATTTAGATTTTCATCTCCAAGGGGGGTTAAAAATGTTCAATTACATTACTAAGGACTCATGGCATTTTTTATCCCAACTAAATGATGTGAGAATAGGCCCTTCAACTATTTTACTTACTATTGATGTTTGTAATTTATATTCAGTGATTCCTAATAGTATTGGGCTAGAATGGTTGGAGAATCAGCTAAATAAGATAGGGTCATTTGATCAGGATCAAATAAATGTTTTTGTATCCCTTATGGACATGGTATTAAACAACAATTTTTTGTTTTTTGAGGGCAGCTACTATAAGCAGGCTACTGAGTAGCAATGGGGCAGCGTGCCCCGTATGCAAATTATGTTATGTCCTATTGGGAACAAGAATATGTGTTTCAAAGTGATTTTAATAAATTCATCCAGAAATATATGCGATTTTTGGATATTTTTATAATTTGGGATGGTGACATTCAGAGGTTGGAAGCATTCCTGGAATATATTAACAGTTCGGTCAATTTTTTTAAATTTACCTTTGTTTATAGTTATACTGAAATAAATTATTTAGATGTCCATTTGACAGTTGATAACGATAAAAGGAGTCTTATATCAAATATTTATAGAAAACCTACCTTTTCGAATTCTTATTTGGAATATCAGAGCTGGCACTCTGACCACCAGAAAAGGGCTATAATTAAAGGGCAGATGGTCAGGGCTGCCAGAATGGTTAATAACTACTTAAATTTTGAAAAGGAACTAGATTTTATTACAGGAATGTTTTTGAAAAGAGGTTACCCCGAGACCCTGGTACAAGCTATTAAGGTGGAGATTATAGATAAAAGAAAGGGAGGGATTTATCAGCCCATATTAAAAAATGGTACAGACATAGGTGAGTTGTTGGTTGAATTTGAAGTGAAAAAGGAAAATAAAATTAAGGAGGGTTTGTTTTTTATAACCACATATAATTGTGACACGGAATCTATGGTGAGGATAATACAGAGGAATTGGGATTTATTGAAATTAGATACTAGTGTATATAGTAAATTAAGGGCCTCTCCCATTAATGTATATAGAAAGGATAGATCTTTTAAAACACTATTAGAGGGTAGTAAGTTAAAACTGACATCTAGGTCTTGTAGACCGATTGGGAATTTTAAGTGTGGCAGATGTAATAAATGCAAGTATATTCATACATCAGGAAATAGGATTAAATTAGGGAAAGAAATTATATTTATTAATAGACATTATGATTGCTATAGCAGAAATGTGGTGTATTTAGCTAAGTGCAATCAGTGTCTGGCATTTTATATTGGAAAAACCTGTCGTACACTTAGAGAAAGGATAGGGGAGCATTTGCTGGACATTAAACATATGAAAAATACTAATGCACTGGCAAGACATATTAAGATAAATATAGGTCACGAATTCCAATTTTGTATTATTCAGCAAGTTTTTAAGGATAATCAAGGGCATATTTTGGATGTCCATTTAGATATTAGTGAAACTAAGTGGCAAATAAGGTTAAATGCCACTAGTTATCCCGGAATTAATGACCATATTAGTTTAGCCCCATTACTAAAGTTAAGATATATACTGGGCTAAAATTTCTGCCATAACATTTGTTTTTATTTAGACATTTTGTAACTTATATTGTTGGATTAACAAATCAAATTATTTTATTATTCATTTTGTACTGATTTTATCTTACATATTTTTATATGTTTATTTTTATGTAATATTATAGTATGTTTTTAGTCATGGTTTTAGCTTATATACGTTTTTAGGTATATGTATGGTCTGATGGGTATGTGTCTTTAATTTTGTGGGAGTGTAATTAATCAATTAACCTGGGATTGTTATAAAGGGAAGTGGTTTCAGTATGATGTGTTAGTTCTGATGAAGTCTGTATAAGTTCAAGACGAAACCTAGGTCAACTTGTCTACAATTGTGAATTGTGTGTCTAATAAATGGTATATTTGAGAAATTCCTTGGTTGGACTGATTTGGACTGATCGAGTTTCCGTGTAAGAATATTGGTTCTTCAGTTTATCTGGATATTCTTGAGCACCACTCAGCCAAAAGCTGTTCTTCCCCTCATGACCAGTTCCAATTTGTAATAAACAATAAAAGTATGAGGATTAGCTGAAGTTTTACAGGCACAAATATCATCCAATAAAGATCTAGATAAAAGGCTGAAGAAGTTGCCATTGATCTAGTGGAGTGGGCTTTTGGTGATTTTGGTAAAGAAAAACCCATTTATTTGTATACAAAAGTAATACAATTAGTCAACCATTTGGCTAAATTTAAAACCACCAGAAATGCAGAGTAGAACATAATAAAATCCAAACTAATAAACTGAAACACAAACTACTAAACAGCTACCACGTAGGAGATTAGAAGTTATAATGCACACAGGTGCCCCGAACGTGTTTTTGAGCACTTTTGTTCTTTTATTATCCAAAACCAAGAACTTCTTCAGAATAAAACACAAGTCAAACAACCACTGTTTTTAAAAAGAGGGTGATAATACTACATGACCACCAGGAACCAGTTGGAAACACTAACCAATAATTAACTCATCAATCCTTAAAGAAACAATGTATCAAAATGTAACAAAGTTAAACCAACCATAAAACCTTGTAGCATAATATAGAAGTGTATAAGAAATTGAATGTTAGGCTACCATTCTTTAAATATCAAAGTCTTAGTAGTAATAAAAAACATTTAATGTTTATAAATTCATTTAACCTAGGTTCCTTGTCTGCCAGTAACCTTCTTTGCTACTGCATCTCTTGGTATTCAAGTAATGTGTTAAAGTTCCCTGAGAACCTGTGTAAACTAACAGCATCCAATACAAAAAATGAATTTTTTTTAAAAAATCGACACAAAGTAATGAATGTTTCACTAGAGAATTGCTGGAGTCCCTGTTTTTTTATTGCTGTAACATGTTCATGTATTCTTTTTGATAATTTTCTGACAGTCTTTCCTGCATAATAACTTGTATAGGACTCACCAGTTGCTAAATAAACAACTCCTAGTGAGTTGCAATCACACATATTTTTAGCCCAGATAGTTTTTTTTAATGCTTTTAAATGAACATTCGAGATGCTGCTGATAAATCTGCAGTACTTGCACCTACCACATTTAAAAGTACCTGGATTACTCACTGTATTGACAATTGTGGGAACATTTTTCTCTAAAATAGTTTTAATGTTGTTACTTCTTTTATAAGTAAAAACAGGGACCTCTCCAACAACTTTCACTAGTTCATGGCCTCTCAGAATAATTTTCCAGTTTCCATCAATATACTTCTAATGAGATTCATTTCAAAACTAATGGAGGGTGGAACTGTCCTACCAAAGGAGCAAGTGGAAGATTTTACTAAGTCAGTTCTACTTGTAGCAGCTTCCTCTGTTTCTTCTCTGCATTTAAGTAAAACAGGTCTCACTTTATTTTGTCTCAAAGGGTAGACTTCACTAATAATCTCAGATAACAAACCAACATTGTAACCTCGGTTAAGAAATAATTGTTTTAAATACTCAGTCTCTAACAAATATACATCATCTTTACTAGTGAGCCTACTAAGCCTTATGAACTGACTTTTAATCACCCTGTTTTCATATGCAAGGGATGTTGACTTTTATAATGTAAATAATTGTTTACAAAGGTGTCTTTCCTACTTGAAAAATTCTCACTTGCTTCATCAACTGAGTGGTGAGGTCTAAAAAATTGATTTCCTTTCCAAAGTCATTTGAAGTAAATTTTAGAAAAGTGGTGGTATCATTCTCATACTGAAATAACTGCTGAAATTCTTCTTTTGTACAGCACCATAACCATAATCAAGCCATCAATAAATCTTTTATAAAATATGACTTTCTTAAAAAGGTGGTGGGGTTTAAGATAATATTGCTCCTACCATGCCATCACTAAGTTGGGAAGACAGGGGCCACCTTGGTCCCCATTGCCACTCCCATCTTCTGTTTGAAATATCTTCCCTGGAAAACAAAGAAATTATTATACAAAACAATTGCAAGAAGTATACCAATGGTACTGACTAAATCATTATTAAAATTGATAAACTTTGTTAAATAATCTCTAACAAAGTCAATTCCAGCTTCTTGATTGATACTGGTGTACAGTGAAACAACATTCAAAGAGGCCAAAAAGCACCCCTTATTCTTGTTTTCCATGCAACTAAGAAATTCTAAAAGGTGCCATGAGTCCCTTAAAAAGAACTCCAAGCTTTGAACCACAGGATTCAAGAGATGGTCCAAGTAAACAGAAATTGTCTCAGACTTATAGAAATCTGCAGCCACAACTGGTTGGAATGGTGGATTGGTCCTGTTTTTGTGAATCTTCAGGATCCTGAATATTCTGGCCATTTTTGGTTGGTCAACTTTTGGAAAAGTATACAATTCATGGTCAATGTCTCCCTGGCATAGTAAGTCGAACAACACAGTGTGAATGTCAGAGAACTTCTTTTGAATGATGTCTGCAGTTCTCTCCTCATAACACATCTGGTCACTCAATAAATTGTTCATGGCCAAGTTGTAATTATCAGTATTCATTATGACCACCAATCCACTTTTGTCTGCTTTCATAACTTGAATGACCTTGTTGTTAAATAATTCTTTTAATGACATTCTTTCTTTGAATGATAACTTTTGAAATTTAGTTCTTCCCAACCTCTTGCACAAGTCTTCCTAGCATACGCCATGGAAGACTTGCAAAGCATTTTGGAGGGTTGGGATGAAAGTACTTCTGGTGAAGGATTTTTTATTTTCATTATTAAACTGGGGAATGTCATGTAATAATTATTGTACATTTAGTTTTCAAATGTATAGTTTCAAGTCCACGAGCACTCTAGTAATACTGGCAGGCTGGGTAGGGATGAAGGAAAAGCCTTTTCCAAGAACAGAGATATGATCATCATTTAAAGCCATACTACTTAAGTTCACGTTTGAACTCCAGTTTAATGTTTCTTCCTTCCTTTCCCTCTCCCTTTGCCCTGTCTCCTCCCATTGGGTTGCCACCTCTGAGTCCTTGTTGAAATGGGAGGATTCAAAATAAAAGGGGCTGGTAACAATATCGGGGGTAAGTCATGAGTCTGACTTACTGTACAGACCAGGTCCTGATTAACTACCTGTTGATCAAAATTGTTAATAATATTGTTGTTTTTTTACCATGGCAAGAACCCCTTGTCTCCCTGACTTCTGTTCACTTTATTATTGACAGCTCATTTCTCTTTCTTTGAATAAGCTATGCCAAAATGATATGACTCTTTGTCTCTCTATAGCTTCCCATTTTCGATTAATAGCTGATTAAACCAGTCTATTAATCTTAGCAGTGATACCAAAATATAAAGTGCTATGCTATTCAAAAAAAACTTATTTTTCTTAATGTTATCATCCAATAACCAAATTTCTTCTTCTAAGTGGAGGACTTTAACTCAGTAGCCCTCCACAAGTAACTTTATTACAGTAACCCAGTATCATTGAATGATTTCACAAATTTATTTATGTATTTATTTTTATTTTACATTTGTTATTTATTTTACATTTGTTAACCGGGAAAGTCCGACTGGATACATATCCATTTTCAGTGGAGGCCCGGGGAGAAAAGCTCCACATTGAAAATTAGTGACACTTAAAGTTGAGGTTACAGAGAAATCTAAGAACATTTAACAAAATCCAAATCAAGGTTACATTTAGATAACAAATAAAAACATTGTTCGCAATGGAATAAATATACAGAGATATCAATCACATAACAGAAGTGTGTCTAAAAGAAAAAAGGATTTTCAGTTAGAAAGTAAGGATGATAGTTAAGAGAAAGGTGGTTAGGTAAGAGTGAATTTATTTAGTATGGGCAGAATAATAAATTATCTTCCTGATAATGGAATTAGAGTTCACCATAAAGTTTGTCATTTACTTTTACACCATTGGGAAATTTAAATATTCTTAAACCAAATGGCACCTGTTCGACCCTGATGCATTCCTACAGGTAGAAAATTTCATACAGCCATGTCTTATATTTAGAAATTAATTTTTCCAAAAGAAAAATGTCCTATTTTTCTTAAATGCAGAGAAGAAAAAGATGAAGCTGTTACAAGTAGAACTGACTTTGTAAAATCATCCACTTGCTGCTTTGGTACGGCATTTCCACTTCCCATTAGTTTTGAAATGAATCTCATTAGAACTATATTGAAGAAAAACTGGAAAATTATTCTGGGAAACCAAGAACTAGTGAAAGCTGTTGGAGTAGTCCCTGTTTTTACTTATAAAAGAAATAACAACATTAAAACTATTTTAGAAAAAATATTCCCACACTTGTGAATACAGGGAGTAGTAGCCTATGTACTTTTAAATGTGGTAGGTGCAAGTACTGCAGATTTATCAGCAGCATCTCGAATGCTCATTTAAAAGCACTAAATAAAACAATCTGGGCTAAAAGTAGGTATGATTTCATCTCACAAGGAATTGTTTATTTAGCAACTTGTGAGTCCTGTACAAGTTATTATGTGGGAAAGACTGTCAGAAAATTATCGAAAAGAATATGTGAACATGTTACAGCAATAAAAAACAGGGACGCCAGCAATTCTCTGGTGAAACATTCATTACTTTGTGTCAATTTAATAAAAATTTCATTTTTTGTACTGGATGCTGTTAGTTTAGGCAGGTTTTCAGGGAAATTACTTGAATGCCGACAGACATAGTGGCAAATAAGGTTACGGGTAGACAAGGAACCCCAGATTAAATTAATTTATAAACATTAAATGTTTTACTGCAACAAAGACTTTGATATGTTAAAGAATAGTAACTTAACATTCAACTTCCTATACACTTACATAGCATGCTACAAGGTTCTATGGTTGTTTTAACTCTGTTACATTTTGATACATTGTTTCTTTAAGGATCCATGAGTTAATTATTGGTTAGTGTTTCCAATTGGTTCCTGGTGGTCACATGGTATTACCACCCTCTTTTTTAAAAAAGTGGATGTTTGACTTGTGTTTTATTCTGAAGAAGTTCTTGGTTTGGATAATAAAAGAAGGAAAGTACTCAAAAACACGTTCCAGACCCCTGTGTGCATTATACATTCTAATCTCCTACATGATGGCTGTTTAGTAGTTTGCATTTCAGTTTATTAATTTGGATAAATTTACTTTAGAAACTGGTTTGCCTAATTTTGATTCCTAAAAAGAATTGGTTTACTATCAAAATCGCAAACATCATAATGTAATCCGGTCAAAATTCTGAGTGAAAACAATGACGTCCCGCATATTAATTAGCTAACATTGTTGAATCAAAATACAGAAGATTTCAAAATCGGCAGTTTTCAATGTCAGCCATAATTTTCTTACCTGCTACAACTTACCTGCCTGCTTTCCAGCAATACAAATGGATGCAGTTCAGTACTGCACAATGATGGAATTCATGTTTTGGAAGGGGGGCAAGCCCCCCTGCACCCCCCTGCGGGTGGATGTGACCCAGCCGCACACCCCTGTTACTATATATTCCAGGGGTACCTATCAAATCTTCGAACGCTCAAAATTTCGAATGTTACATGGTCGAGACCAAACGTTCAAAATTTTGAGTGCTCGAAGATAGACTTTCAATGGCGTCATATGGTGCAGATAGGAAGAATTTCCCTTTTCTGTACTGAAGTGCGGTCTTGGAGTTGGTATTTTAAGTGGGGGATACAGCCCCCCTGCCTACAATGTTAAAGTGTTTTTTTTCTGTTTTTACTTTTTTTTTATGTGATGTTCGAACATCCAAATGTCGAACATTTGGTCTCGACCATGTAATGTTTGAAATTTTGGATGTTTGAACATTTAACATAGACCCATATTCCAATTCTGAGATTGCACTACAGTGAGGAAAAAGATAAATTTCCTAATCCACACTGTACAGCAATCTCTATTCATAATATCAACCATATATAAGCAAATGCACAGTGGCATTCGCTGCAAAGGACAGTTGCAGAATTAAAGTTTGGCAATACGGGACACAGCGAACTGATGTTTGGCACTTCCAAGTTCTCCGAACCTTCATTCTTCATTTTAATGATAAAACGAAGAAACAAATAATCTTTCCGATTTCCTCAAATTTTTGGTTCTGTGAAGATAAAAACGTAACTGTCATTGAACATCCAAAAGTTGTAACATGTATTCTCCTTTATTTCAGAAATTTGGAAAGAAAATTGTAAGGCTGATAACCTGATTAATATTGGATTCTGACACCACCTTACGAAGAAAGGAAGGATTTGTCTGTAAAAACACTCTATACTTATGAAAAGGCAAATAAGAAGGTTTAGATGCCAGGGCTTGTAATTCTGATACTCTTCTGGCAGAAGTAATAGCAACCAAAAATACAGTTTTCCAGGTCAAGAATTTTAGTTCACACTTAGCTGATGGTTCAAAAGGAGTTTGGGTTAAAGTTTGCAAAAAAAAGAAGTTACGTACTCACCATAACTTTCCTTGTTTGTTGTCCATCTTGCTCTAAATTCTTAATGGATGGGTTCGGAGCTGATTCTCGGCTCCAACTCAGCTGAATACACTAGCTTGACGTCCTTCACTTGGCTCGTGACTGAATAGCTATCCCATCATGCAGTGGTGTAATTCTCCAGATCTTGTTTGCTGCTAACCATAGAAATGTGTCTACATTTGTTATGCAACATCAGGTATAGAAGTAATAAGAAAATTTAGAGGAGCTCCTTTGCTAAGGAAGAAAAATCTCTCATCTAAGTCCTCTAGCAGCCCTGGGCTGGGGGAAGGTGGGAGGGTCGTAAGAATAAAGGGCGAGATGGACAACAAACATGGAACATTATGGTGAGTGCATAACTTCTTTATGTTATGTTGTCCTATCTTGCCTTCATTCTTACTGGATGGGACAGCGTCCCTAGCACCATTTTTCTGGGTGGCTCACGGGAGTATACCTTTGAGCACAGTGGAACCAAAGGAAGCCCTGTCCCTGGAGGCCAAATCAACTTTGTAATGAGTAATAAATGTATGGGGAGTTGCCCATGTAGCAGCAGCACAAATACTGTCCATTGACAATCTGGCTAGGTAAGCAGAGAATGTTGCTAAAGCTCTAGTCGAGTGGCCTCTGACTTTAAAAGGTAATTTTCTGTTATTTGAGGTGTATATAAAGGTAATGCAATTTGAGAGCCAATTTGAAAGTATAACTTCTGAAACTGGCATGCCCTTTTTAGCCTCTGAAAAGGAGATGAACAGTTGGCCTGTTTTCCTAAAATCTTTAGTTCTATGCTGATAAAACCTAAATTGCCTATGCACATCCAATTAGTGGAGTTTGTATTCTGCCTTGTTGCTATGAATAGGAAAAAACACTGGGAGCTCAATTGATTCATTCAGATTGGTTTGAAAACAAACTTTTGGCACAAAGGATGGATTAGTTCGCAGAGATACTTTATCCTTATGGAAAATCAAGTATGGCGGTTTGATTGATAGAGCTTGCAATTCCGAAACTCTTCTTGCAGATGTAATGTCTACTAACAAAATAGTTTTCCAAGAGAGAAATTTGAGATCACATGATGATGAAGGCTCAAAGGGAGGTAAGGTTAGGAAAGTCAGAACAAAATTCAGATCCCATGGTGAGAGAGGTTCTTTTATGGGAGCTCTCAATAAGCAAGTGTCCTTTAAAAATGCTTTACACAATTTGTGTGACATCAGGTTAGGAGTGTATTCACCAATGTGAAAATTAGAGATTGCAGCTAGTTCAACTCTTGCTGGAAAAGTTCTGTGAGAAATTCTAAAATTGAACTAATTGGGGCAGAAAAGGGATCAATGTTTTTTGCTTTTGCCGAGTAGGCATTCCATTTGCTGGAATATAACTTCCTGGTAGAAGCCTTGTGAGAAGATACCAAAATGTGTCTGACTGCTGGTGTGAAGTCTTGAAACCTGACTAAGTTTGGAAGTGGAGCAGCCATGCTGTCAAATTGAGGGTTTGGAGAGAAGGATGAAGTGTTCCTGACATATGGGTCAGAAGGTCTGGAACTTGGTCCAGAACCCATGGTTTCTCCTGTAGATGAGGTCAGAGAAAGGGGAACCAAATCTGATGAGGCCAATATGGAGCAATGAGAATTAGCCTGCTTCCCAAGGATTTTGTTTTCTGAATGACTTTGGGTATCAGGGGAAAGGGAGGAAAGGCATACAGTAGTCCCAACGGTCAATTGTGAACAAGTGCATCTCTCTGTGTCTCCCCCATAGGAGGGATAAGGGCAAAGTAGCCACTGCATTTGGCATTCATGGGGGTGGCAAATAGATCGCAGCAAGGCTGGCTCCATTTTTGGAAAATCTTCTCCGCTATATTTTGGTT
This sequence comes from Protopterus annectens, assembly GCF_019279795.1. Classification (NCBI taxonomy): domain Eukaryota; kingdom Metazoa; phylum Chordata; order Ceratodontiformes; family Protopteridae; genus Protopterus; species Protopterus annectens. The sequence goes on from NC_056729.1 coordinate 339,968,547, forward strand.
TAGAGACCACTTGTGAGGCATTAATATGCCCTGCTGAGTTTGTCTGCTATCAGGTTGGATTTCCCTGGGATATGTGTTGTTGTCAGAAAATGTTGGGAAGAGATTGCCCATTGCCATACTCTCAGCACTTCTCGACAAAGGGGGTATGATCTGGTTTCTCCTTGTTTGTTTATGTATCAGACTACCGACATACTGTCTGACTAGACTGCAATCGTTCCTAGTGGAAGAGAGTCTTGGAGTGCTTGCAACACCAGAAGCACTACTCTCATCTCTAGAACACTGATGTGGAAATGGGCCTTGTGTTCTTCCCATGGGCCTTGAACTGTTCTTCTCAGATAATGCCCCTCCCATCTGGGAGGCATCCGTGGTCACTGTAGCTACGGATTGTTGTGGCACAAAAGGTCGTCCGATGGTCACTTGGCTGGACCGAAGCCACCACAGCAGATCTCTCTTGCATGACTCTGTAATTCTGATCTGGTGAGACATAGGAAGTTCTTGTAATGACCATTGAGCAAAAAGGAGCCATTGAAGAAATCACATATGCATCCTGGCTAGAGGGACTAGGGTGATAGTTGATGCCACGGTTCCTAGGACTTTCAAAACTGTTTTTGCTTTCACCTTGTTTCTGGGTAGAAGGTCAGCTATTTGCTGTCAGAGAAAAGAAACTCTGTTGGGCAGCAAATGTGCCATCATGGAAACGGTGTTGAGATCTGTGCCTATGAATGGAATATGCTGACTGGGCAACAAGGCAGATTTTTCTAAATTCACTACTATACCTAACTGAGAGCAAGTTTATAGTGTAGTGTCTCTCGCCTGTTGAAGTAGATGCTTGGTGGTGGCAGTTAGGAGCTAGTCATCTAGATACGGAAACACTTGGAATCATAGACGTCTCATGTGAGCCGTGACTACTGCCATGCATTTGGTGAACACTCTGGGGGCTGTAGTGAGACCAAAGGGCAGAGGTCAAAACTGATAATGACTGGCTCCCAGCCAGAAGTGTAAGTGACTCCTTGATGCCCTGTCCATTTTTATGTGGTAGCACGCATCTTGGAGGTCTACTGAGCGCATCCAGTCATCTTTCCCTAAAAAGGGAAGAATTGACTGCAGTGTTACCATTTGGAACTTGGACTTCTTCACTGATTCATTTAGTTTGCTGAGATCCAATATGAGTCTCCAGTCCCCTGTTCTTTTTGGCACTAAAACGAATCTTGAGTAAGTTACGAATCCTATTTGGTCTGCGGGGACTTTTTGGATGACTCTTTTGTCTAGCAACTTTTGAATTTCTATAGTTGCTTGTTCCCTTTGACTGGGTGGAACATCTGGGATTGTTCTGATCTGTGGGACAGGATAGCAAAAGGGAATGGAATAACCTCTGGATAATATACTTTGTTCCCACTTGTCTCTTGTGATATCTCGCCAGACTTCTGGGTACAAAATTAACTGCCCCCCGACTACTTCCAGAGTAGAGCAGGCAGGCCTCCTTTCAGGAGCACTGGTAGGGTCGGACGCGAAAGGAATAACGGTCACCCTGGTTTTTGTGGACCCCCCCTCTGCCTCGTGGATTATGTCTACCATTATTGCCTCTCCCTCTGCCCCTGGAGAAGGGTTCACGTCATGCATCCTGAAAAACTCTGTGGGATATTTTGAGCCACATTTTTGCACTGTTCTGACCTCTAGGGTAAAGTCTTGAAGGTATGGAAAAATGTACTCCAATGGCAGACAGAGTTTTACCTTCATGCTCGCATCTGGTAAGTGTGGCCTTGACTTTGGGTCCAAAGATTGAGGAACCATCAAAAGGGGCGTTGACAAAGGTAGACTTGAAAGGTTCCGCAAAGTTCCACAAGCGCATCCAGGAGTGTCTCCTCAGGGAAACCCCTGAACCCGTTGCCCTGTTCGCTCCATCCGCTGCATAGGATATCAGTCTCATGGAGGAGTTAACTATGGAATTTAAGGTAGATAGCTGAGAGGTCACCTTGTCTGAGACCCCTGCAACTAATGAACCTTGGAGAGTATATCCTAACTCCTTCAGGGGATCTCTGTAGTCTTGTAAAGTAGTTCAGCAATCTAAGGGTAAAAGTCGCTGACGAACAAATACGCTTCCCATATCTGTCCATCGTTCGAGAGTCCTTGTTTGGTGGATGGACAGATGAGGGTGTTTCATAAAGTTTCTTCTTGGTGGCTGCTGCCACCACCATAGCATCTACAGGGATGCCTTTCGTGAGAAAATCTTTGTCAGATGGAGCTGATAAGAACTTATTTGGCCTCTGAGGGACTGGTTCCATAGTGTCTGGTGACTACCACGCGTTTTGACTAACCAACTCCATTAGCTCATCAAAAGGCGGAGACATGCAGGAGGTTGAAGGTTGAGATCCAAAAGCCTTCAGTTAAACTGACTCCTAATGAGAAGGGTTGATGGGCTTCCAGACACCTCTCTGTTTCTGGATTTCTAAGATATCTGTGAAGGAGTATCTTCAGAGGATGACCGTGGGGACCTGTCTGACTCCTCGAGGTCAGTGTCAGAGGTGACGGACGGGGGAAGAATACCAGTATCCTTATGTAGAGCTGTAGGTGGGGACTGCACACTCCTTATCAGCTCGAAAGCAGATCCCCCCCCGGCTCAAAGAACACCTCCAGTTCCGAGGAAACTGAGGGAATCCCCGGCACCAAGGAGACCAGCTCCAAGGCTGATGTATGAGCCAAGCACAGCCGTGGTGAAGCCCCAAAAGGTAAACTCGGAACTTAAGAAACTCGGGTCCAAGTGTCCCCCCAGAGCCAACCAGAGAACTTCGGCTCCTAGACACCCCAGACAGCACCGAGAGTGTCGGAGCAGGGAATGATTCCAAAATCTCCTGGAGAAAGCCACGACAGCAGATCTCACTTGCATGACTCTGTAATTCTGATCTGGTGAGACATAGGAAGTTCTTGTAATGACCACTGAGCAAAAAGGAGCCATTGAAGAAATCACATATGCATCCTGGCTAGAGGGACTAGGGTGATAGTTGATGCCACGGTTCCTAGGACTTTCAAAATTGTTTTTGCTTTCACCTTGTTTCTGGGTAGAAGGTCAGCTATTTGCTGTCTGAGAAAAGAAACTCTGTTGGGCAGCAGATGTGCCATCATGGAAATGGTGTTGAGATCTATGCCTATGAATGTAATATGCTGATTGGGCAACAAGGCAGATTTTTCTAAATTCACTACTATACCTAACCGAGAGCAAGTTTATAGTGTAGTGTCTCTCGCCTGTTGAAGTAGATGCTTGGTGGTGGCAGTTAGGAGCTAGTCATCTAGATACGGAAACACTTGGAATCATAGACGTCTCATGTGAGCCATGACTACTGCCATGCATTTGGTGAACACTCTGGGGCTGTAGTGAGACCAAAGGGCAGAGGTCAAAACTGATAATGACTGGCTCCCAGCTAGAAGTGTAAGTGACTCCTTGATGCCTTGTCCATTTTTATGTGGTAGCACGCATCTTGGAGGTCTACTTAGCGCATCCAGTCATCTTTCCCTAAAAAGGGAAGAATTGACTGCAGTGTCACCATTTGGAACTTGGACTTCTTCACTGATTCATTTAGTTTGCTGAGATCCAATATGAGTCTCCAGTCCCCTGTTCTTTTTGGCACTAAAACTAATCTTGAGTAAGTTACGAATCCTATTTGGTCTGCTGGGACTTTTTGGATGACTCTTTTGTCTAGCAACTTTTGAATTTCTATAGTTGCTTGTTCCCTTTGACTGGGTGGAACATCTGGGATTGTTCTGATCTGTGGGACAGGATAGCAAAAGGGAATGGAATAACCTCTGGATATTATACTTTGTACCCACTTGTCTCTTGTGATATCTCGCCAGGCTTCTGGGTACAAAATTAACTGCCCCCCGACTACTTCCAGAGTAGAGTAGGCAGACCTCCTTTCCGGAGCACTGGTAGGGTCGGACGCGAAAGGAATCACGGTCACCCTGGTTTTTGTGGACCCCCCCTCTGCCTCGTGGATGATGTCTACCATTATTGCCTCTCCCTCTGCCCCTGGGGAAGGGTTCACTTCATGCGTCCTGAAAAACTCTGTGGGATATTTTGAGCCACATTTTTGCACTCTTCTGACCTTTAGGGTAAAGTCTTGAAGGTATGGAAAAATGTACTCCAATGGCAGAGAGAGTTTTACCTTCATGCTCGCATCTGGTGAGTGTGTCCTTGACTTTGGGTCCAAAGATTGAGGAACCATCAAAAGGGGCGTTGACAAAGGTAGACTTGAAAGGTTCCGCAAAGTTACACAAGCGCATCCAGGAGTGTCTCCTCAGGGAAACTCCTGAACCCGCTGCCCTGTTCGCTCCATCCGCTGCATAGGATATCAGTCTCATGGAGGAGTTAACTATGGAATTTAAGGTAGATAGCTGAGAGGTCACCTTGTCTGAGACCCCCGCAACTAACGAACCTTGGAGAGTATCTCCTAACTCCTTCAGGGGATCTCTTTGTAGTCTTGTAAAGTAGTTCAGCAATCTAAGGGTAAAAGTCAGTGATGAACAAATACGCTTCCCATATCTGTCCATCATTCGAGAGTCCTTGTTTGGTGGATGGACAGATGAGGGTGTTTCAGAAAGTTCCTTCTTGGTGGCTGCTGCCACCACCATAGCATCTACAGGGATGCCTTTCGTGAGAAAATCTTTGTCAGATGGAGCTGATAAGAACTTATTTGGCCTCTGAGGGACTGGTTACATAGTGTCTGGTGACTGCCACGCCTTTTGACTAACCAACTCCATTAGCTCATCAAAAGTCGGAGACATGCAGGAGGTTGAAGGTTGAGATCCAAAAGCCTTCAGTTAGACTGACTCCTAATGAGAAGGGTTGATGGGCTTCCAGCCACCTCTCTGTTTCTGGATTTCTAAGATATCTGTGAAGGAGTATCTTCAGAAGATGACCGTGGGGACCCGTCTGACTCCTCGAGGTCAGTGTCAGAGGTGACGGACTCGTCTAGAGAGTCTATATGCTTCCTCTTGCATGTTCTCTTTCAAGGAGCCTCCTCAGAAGGGCATTCCTGGGAGGTCTCAGAAGAGAGGGGTTCGCCCAATGGGGCTCCCTGAGGCCCTGACTCTCTGCTGTCCTGTGGATGGGGTGGTGCCGAGACAGAAGCTAATGCCTGGGGGGAAGAATACCAGTATCCTTATGTAGAGTTGTAGGTGGGGACAGCACACTCATCAGCTCGAAAGCAGACCCCCCCCGGCTCAAAGAACACCTCCAGTTCCGAGGAAACTGAGGGAATCCCCGGCACCAAGGAGACCAGCTCCAAGGCTGATGTAGGAGCCAAGCACAGCCGTGGTGAAGCCCCAAAAGGTAAATTCGGAACTTAAGAAACTCGGGTCCAAGTGTCCCCCCGGAGCCAACCAGAGAACTTCGGCTCCTAGACACCCCAGACAGCACCGAGAGTGTCGGAGCAGGGAACGATTCCGAAATCTCCTGGAGGGGTCTCGGAACTGAAGAGTCTACAACAAGTGGTATCTGGCATTTCGGCTCTGAAGATCAGCTTGGCCCAGAGGAGGAATAGTCGTGGATGTAATAGTCTTGGATGGCTCTGAAACCAGCTGGATCGGAGCCGAAAAGAATTTAGCCAGCACTGGCGACTTCAACAGTGTGCGCACCAGCCTGTCCATGTCATCGTCCAACAAGCTCCTAGAGGACCTAGAGGAGAGTGTTGGTAGGCAAGATATCTGCAATATGGGAGATCTCAAGGTAGGGGAGACCGGTACTAGCTCAGTGGACCAGCTCCGAAAGCTAGTCTCTTTCGGCTCCGAAGGCAGTGTTGCCAAAGGAGTGGATTTGTCCAGTTCTGTGATCTCTCTCGGTTCTGAGAGCTATGGAGCTGAAGAGATTGATTTTTCTAAAGTTTTGGCTAGTTTTTGAGGTGGCTCCGAATGAGAAGATGAAGAGGAAGATTGTCTTTTTGTAGACTTATCACCTTTAGAGGAAGGGGACTTGTTTTTAGAGGAAGTACTCTGTAAATCTTCATCAAAAGGAGTTTTCAGGAGTCCTCTGAGAATTAACTTGTTCTTCCTTTCCTGCAAAACATGGGAGCTGAAAGAGTGACAGAAAGTACATGTCTCTTGGAGGTGAACAGCCCCCAAACAATAAATACAAACACTATGCCCATCAGTAACTGACATTTTTTGTGAACATTTCTGACACTTTTTAAAGCCTGATGGCTTAGGTTCCTTCTCTCTGCTTTCCTTAGACATCATGAGAAGGAAACACAACTACCAATACTGAAAAGGTAAGCACTAACTACACAAAACTCTATTGAGAAAGTGGCACACACAATATCTAAGTATCCTAATAGCACACTATAATAAAGCACAACACATCTATTAAAGAGAAAACAACAGCTCTGCCTTCTGAGTTAAACAGGTGCCAGACTCTCTAACTTAAACAGACCTAGTACAGCTACAACAAGGGAACACAACAGACAAGCCCTCTAACTTAATCGGGTACTTAGCTCTCTAACTAAAATGAGCTAATAAACATAGGCAAGGGAATACACTCACTAAACAGCTATTCTACAGAAAGTTTCACTGGATAGAAGAGAAATAGCCTTGCGACTAAACAATGACCAACAAAGCAACAAACACAGTAGCAGGATTAAATTGCAGATGCAGAGAGAAAACTATCTATATTTCTATTCCTAGACTAATAAATATTAGCAAAATACAAGAAAATATAAAATTAAATATAAAACCCCCCCCATGCATGCATCCATCAAATTGTTTGAACAGTTGGTGGAACAAGAACTTAGGTGTATTAAGCAGTGTCACTCCGACAGAGTTAATTTTAAACAGGAGGAGTCTGATTTTGTTCAGGCATTAAAAAATGAGAGGATAAGGGTGATGAAACCCGATAAAAGGGGGGGGCATTGTACTTATGTATGAAAACAACTATGATGAGTACATTTATCAAATGTTGCAAGATAGTAGTCAATACATGACAGTTTCAAGAAACGAAGTGCACATTTTTTGGTCTAAGATTAAGTACTGTTTGGATGACCATCTATGGCAAGGAGTTATTAATGAAAAACTGTATAACTTTTTGTTAGTTCCAAAACCTAGGTCTCCCATAATATTTGGGATTCCCAAAACTCACAAGGGTCTTGACCCCTTGCCATTTAGACCAATTGTGGCAGGTAGTGGTGGTATAACCGAACCCTTCTCGAAATTTATTGATCATGTAGCAAAGAAATTTGGACACTTGTTAAGTTTTGTGTGCAGGGATTCCTGGGACTTCCTACGCATGGTCCCATGTAGTGATTTTGATACTGAATTACTTTTGGTGACCATAGATATTAAGGACCTTTTTCCCAGCATACCCCACGATATTGGGTTACAATGGTTTGCTGAATTTTTTATGAAAGAAACTAGTCTTTCTTCTAATTTAATCAATTTAATTGTGGAATTTATGGGCATAGTGCTGGATAATAACATTGTATTCTTTAAAGGTGAAATGTTCAAACAACTAAGAGGGGTAGCAATGGGGGCACCGTGTGCTACCACTTATGCCAACATCATTCTCCATAAATGGGAACACGATTTTGTGTTCATCACCCCTTGGAAACAACACTTACTTTTCTACAGGAGGTTTTTGGATGATATATGCATCCTATGGAAAGGGACCCACAATTTGCTGTCGGAATTTTTAGCCTACATTAATAATTCAACCAATTTTTTGAAATTCACCCATGAGGTCTCATCAGCTGAACTACACTATTTAGATGTATGCTTATACAAGGATCTTGACAGAAAAACATTTCAATCTAAAATCTACCGTAAGCCATCATTCTCAAATTCTTTCTTGCACTATCAAAGCGCCCACCCTTTTGCACAAAAGAAAGGGATTCTTAAAGGCCAATTAATTAGGGCCTCAAGAATGTGCAGTTTAGAACAAGATTTCAACAACGAAGTGATGGTGTTACAAAAAATGTTCTTGGAAAGAGGCTATCCATTAGACCTTTTTAAAGCATTACACAAGGAAGTGGTTAATAATAGGAATGCATTGTATTTCCCACCTTTAGGTACACAGGTGGTGAATAACCAAGGACCGGGGGAGAATAGTATGAACACTGTAAAGAACAATGAATTTTTAGGTCCAAAATTCATATACACTCATTGTAGTCAGGCAGAGGATATAGAAAAAATAATTGTAAAGTACTGGCCGCTTTTAATGGCACAAGAAGAATTTAAAAACATTTTACCAAACAGACCAAAGTTCATTAGAAAAAAGGGTGTGAACTTAAAGGACATGTTTGAAAGAAATTCAAGAACATATAATACAAAAGCCTCAACAACCAAAAAGCCTGGCACTTTTAAATGTGGAGCATGCCAACAGTGCCATGCAATTTTGAACAGCAAAGGAATATATCTACCTTCTAGAAAAATTAGGGTGGATTCCCCCATGCATTTTACATGCAATTCTAGAGGGGTGGTATACTTGGTGGTATGCATGGCTTGTAAAAGTTTCTATGTAGGGAAGACGGAAAGGGAAATCAAGAAAAGAATGTATGAACATTTTTATGAGTTGGCCAAAAATAAGGAAACCAATGCTCTTTTCAAGCACTCCCTGGTATGTCTTAATCATAATTTTAAATTCATGATTCTTGAGCAAATTAACAAAGATTCCAGAGGGGGCGACTGGGAAGCCACCCTGGAATATAGGGAGTTAGTGTGGCAACTCAAACTGAATGCAGCCAGTTGGCCTGGGCTGAATGACACCATTAGCATAAAGCCCATACTGAAGTTAAGAAGGGCCAGATTATAACACCTCTATAGGTAGTGCACTTAGAACTACATTCAGTGGCAGTCCTTGTTTCATGGACAGGTAATAGTTAGAAGAATGGTCCCTATATTCATTGGCTAGTTCATTTCATTACATTTTTTTCAATACAATGTCATTGTTTTGGTTACCCATTTCTTCTCTATAATGTGGTGTCCACACCTTGTTAGGTGCACCTATTTATTTTATTGTTCAACAAGTTTTTGTCATCATTGGCAGCCTTTCATTATATTGGTAGATTTATTCATCTAATGTTTATTATTGAAAGCATGTATTTTGTATCTTGACCTTAATACTCTCACAAGAGTAAAGTAACTATGAGTTACTCATCCAGTGATTTAAAGAAAAAAGAAAAAATCAAGTAAAATGTATATATTTTTTCTGGATGGTTTTAGTATATTCAGTATGTTTAAAATGAGAAACTCTGTTGGAACAATGTTCAGATAAGGTAATATGCTTGACATATATTTATTTAAGGACACAGTCCTTTAGGAGTGAGCTATTCAAACATTGGGAATGGAATAGGTTAATTTTTAACTTGCCAATTAATTAATTGATTTTTAATTGGTATAATCTGTTTTAACTTGAGGACAAGGCATTATTTAAGCTGAATGTTTTTAATTTGGGTTTTGTACTTGAAAAAGCTAGGAACATCCTAGCGAAAGCGCTTGTATTACGTTTTGGGCATCTGTTTTTACAATAAAGAACAAGTTTTGGACTATCGTTGAATTTGTGGTGGCTGCTTCCAGGTCGATTTCTTGTTATTGGTTCCAGTTCTTGGTTTTTGGCGGTTTTTGGCAAATATAAAATTAAAAAAAAACTTAGCCACGGCCAAGGAGAGAGCATCTGAAATTGTAAAGTGGCAAACGAGATCTGGGGAATTACACCAATGCATGATGAAATAGCTATTCAGCCACAAGCCAAGTGAAAGAATTCGAGCTAGTGAATTCAGCCGAGTCGGAGCCAAGGATTGGCTCCGAACCCATCCAGTAAGAATGAAGGTGATCAATGTTTACATCCCAAGGAGGAGTGGAATCTTTTAATGGAGATTTAAGTAGGAAAGTTCCTCTCAGAAAAGCTTTGCAATGTTTGGAGGATGCTAAGACTGAATAATTTACTCCTATATGAAAATTAGAAATGGCAGCTAATTGTACTCTTACAGTACAGGATCTAGCACCTTCATTGAAAACTGCAGCTAAAAAGTCTAGAACATTAGGAATTGTTGCTGAAAAGAGGTCTAAATTGTTTTGTTGTGCCCAAATAACAAATCGTTTCCATTTACTTTTGCAAAGCTTCCTGGTGGAAGTTTTGTGGGATGATACAAAATGTAATAGACAGGGAAGGACAGCCTAGAATGCCTAGCAATCAAGGGAACTGGAGAAACTGTGCAGTCAGTTTTAGGCCTGGAATGTCCAGATGAGTCATGTCTGTTGGGTGAGACGGTAAGTCTGGAGTTTGATCCAGGATCCAAGGTGGACGAAGAAGATGAGGCCAAAGGAAGGGAGACCAAATCTAACAAGGCCAGCAAGGGGCAATGAGGATAACTGTGCTCTTCAACTGAGATGCTTTCTGAAGAAATTTGAGGATTAGAGTTAATGGGGTGTATACATAAAGGAGACCAGGGGGCCAATCACAGAGTACAGCATCCCTCGGTGACTCCTCCATAGGAGGATTCAGGGCAAAGAACCTGATGCACTTGCTGTTGAGTTGCAAAGAGGTTGCAGCATGGTTGGCCCCATCAATGGAAAATCCTTTCTGCCACTTTCATGCGAACACTCATGAGGCATTAGAGTACACCTGTGTAACTTGTCTGCAATCACGATGGACTTCCCCGGAATGTGCGCTGCTGTCAGAAAATGATTGGATGAGATTGCCAACTGCCATACTCTCATAGCTTCTCAATAAAAGGGTAAGATTTGGTTCCTCCTTGTTTGTTGATGTACAAGACCACCAACATATTGTCTGTCTGAATCACAATAGTCCTGGTGGGGAGAGTGTCTTGAAAGGCTTGCAACACTAGGAGGACAGCTCTCATTTCCAGGATATTGATATGTGTGTTTACCTCTTCAGGAGACCATGTGCCTTGGACAGACTTTCCCAAGAAGTGCTCCCCCACCCAATCTGGGAGGTGCCCATGGTCACTATGGCCTTGGGTTGGGGGAGAACAAAGGGACAACCTTTTCGTACTTGACTGGAGTATGTCCACCATAGAAGATAATTTTTGCAAGCTTGCGTTACTTTGATCTGACTGATAATAGTTGATGGAAAATGGACCACTGAGTTGTGAGTGTCCGCTGAAAAATTTTAGTACGGTACCTTGCCAATGGTACCATTATGATTGCCGCTGACATGGATCCCAAAGTTTGGAGGGTCAGTCGAGCTGAAAGAGAAAAACTCTGATCTTTTTGATCTGGAACTGAATAGTTTGAACACTGGAAAGAGGTAGAGAGAGAGATTGTGTGAGTGACTATATTGAGCAAGGCACCACTGAATTCTAATATCTCTGTTGGTTCAAGCTGAGATTTGTTGTAATTGACAGATGAGAGCATAACTGGAGTACATAGTCTCAAGCTTGAATCAGATGATGCCTGGTCAGAGCAGTTAAGAGACAGTTGTCCAAATATGGAAACCCCCAGAATCCCTGTAGTTTCAGGTGAGCTGCTACGAGTGCCATATACTTGTTAAACACCCTGGTGGCTGAGGTGAGACAAAAGGGCAGAGCTCTGAATTGGAAATGACTGGCTCTCAGCTTGAAGTTTAGATATCTCCTGGACCATCTGTTTATTTTTATGTGATAGTACACATCCTGAAGATCTGTCGAGCACATACAGTTGTCCTTGTGCAAAAAAGGCAGAATGGACTGAACTGTGACCATCCTGAACTTTGTGTACTGAATGGATTGATTTAGATTGCTGATAACCAAAATTGATCTCAAGTCCCCTGTTTTATTTGTCACTACAAAGAATCTTGAGTAAGTTCTGGACTCCTTCTGGTCTGGGGGGACCTCTTGGATGACTCTTTTTTCTAGCAGCTTGATTATTTCTAGTACTGCTGCTTCTCTCTGATTAGGTGGAACACCAGGGATTTTGTTTGATACCAGTGGGGTGGATGGGAAATGTCATTATATAACCTCTGGATATTATCCTCCACACCCATGAATCTTTTGTAATTTCTAGCCAGGCTCTCCAGTGCAGGGATAGATGATCCTTGATTGCCTCCAGAAGTGGACAGTCAGGTCTCCTTTCAGAAGCACTGATAGGATCTGTCAGAGGAGATCCCTGATTATGCTGACCATCTCTGCCATGGGGATGTGGTCTTCCATTAGAGTTCCCCCTCTGCCCTTGAAGGAACTGCCTCCACGGGGATCTTGGAAGGGGCCCTGGGATTTTTTGAACCACATTTTCCATCCATCTTGTTGGTTCCTATAAAAGGTCCATTGAGGTGTTGAAAAAGGTACGCCCACAGCAGATATAGTTTTTCCTTCCTGCTCACACCTACAGAATTTTACTTTGGGCTCAAATAAGGAACTTCTGTCAAAGACAGCATTGATGAAGGAAGATTTGAAGGGTTCCGTAAAGTCACACAAATGCATCCAGGCATGTCTGGACAGAAATGCCTGAACCCACCACTCATGAGGTACCTTCAGCTGTGTGGGAGATAAGCCTCATGAACAAATTTGAAATGGACAGAAGAGTAGCGAACTGCTAGGGAATAGTGCTCTCTACTTTGGAGAATAAGGTCCCAGTGAGAGATTTGGAAAATTCCTTAATCAAATACCTCTAAAGTCTTGTAAAATGTGTCAGTTTAGCGACCTAGGAGCATAAACTGAGGAACTTTGTTCCATTAGTTCCTTCTTAGTGGCAGCAGCTACAACCATGGCATCAACTGGTACTCCCTTGCTCTGATAAGTTCTATCCTTCGGTGGTGCCAGAATCCTATCTGGTCTCTTAGGGATAGGCTCAATGGTATCAGGCTTGGAGACTTCCAAAATGGCTGCACATTGAGTAACAGCTTAATTTCTTCTCTCCCAGTGTGAAAACAGAAACTCAGAAGAGACAGCCAGGGAACTAATTTTCTGGGTAAATTTCAGTAACTGGCTAGTAAGTGCACTGCCTGGACTCCAGCAAGTAAGAAATTCAGAGAACCTGAAAGAAAATCAACTACAAAAGGTGAGGAAAAAACATTGAATAAGAATTCTGCAGCTCTTCAGCAAAAAGCAGTGCAAGCTCCAGCTTTGGTGGAAGATATGACTTCCACTAACCTACATGACAAAATAAGTCAAATGTACTCAGAGATGATTAAAATAAATGAAACACTGATGAAGTATATCAACTCAAAAAAAAAAAAAGGCTGAAAAAATGGAAGTAGCTTTAAACAGATATTTAGATGAGGTGATAAAACTGGAAAAATAGGAGGATGAAATGAAGAAAAGGCTGGCTGAATATGAGACTGCTCAAGAAGAGATGTTTCAAAAAATTATAGAATCACAGGACAGAGCATGTATGGAAAACCTGAGATTTTCAGCTATACCACAGAAACTGGAAGGAATAGATTGTACTAATTTTAAGAAAGCACAAATAAGCAACTAGACTGGTATTCCACAGCAGCAGTTCTTAATTGAAAGGGGAAATTGTGTATATGCTCCAAACCTGGCCTTGAGAAAGCAATCTAGACCTTTAATAGTAAAGATAAAATCCTACCAGCAGAAGGAGTTGAAACTGACAAAACTGTGGTAGAAGGACAAAGTACTAAAAGTGAGACACTGTAGAGTGTTTCCGGAAACTATTACAATACTCACTGTACAGCAGGCAGAAGAGGATTAAATTTATTCCACTAATCATGGAATGTTGAAATACAGGCATGAGATTCAAACTGCTGTATCCAGCTATCTTCAAAATATTCTTTCTTGGAGGGACAAAATCATTTTTTGATGCAGAACATGCTAAGGAGGAAATACAAAATTTTGTCCAACAAAAAGTGAGCTGTGAAACAGAAGGAGATTCTGCTTCTTGTTCTTCTGGTAATAAAGACCACAGAGAGACTGTGCCAGTGAAAACTTTTCCACTGTTTCAACAGAAAATGCTTGAAAGACAGAAAAAAACACAAGTGTTGACTAGAAGAACCAAGAGTACGTTGGAAAGGAAGTAGAGACTGGGTATGGGAGATGGAGATAGATATAAAACCAGCAACTTGGAAACTGACAAATAAATGTGGGATTATAAAGCATTAATTATAATTGTGAAACATGGACAGAACAAGAAAACCTGGAAATATTGGACTTTTTTGACTCTGCTCAACTTGTAGGGGACTCTAAATCATATGCCCTATGTCATGTCATTAATATTTGGAGGAACATTTAGGAGAACGGAAGAGGAAGGCAAGAGTTAACTGTAAGTAAAACAACCTTTTATTCTTACCAGTAATATTTGTATAGCACATGATATCCATGCCTCTTTTCGTACTCAAAGGAGCAGTACCAAAACTGCACCTTGGCTTACGAAGGAAACTAAGCATAAGATTCTACTAAGAAACAAATTTTGGGCCAAATGGCGTACCTTTAAAATCCCATCAGATCAGCTAAAATTTAACCAGCTTAGAAACTCAACTAAAACATCAATACTACTGGACAAAAAAAACTTCTTCTTTCAACTCCAACATTCCAACCAACAACATCCACAAAAATTCTGGTCAGAAATCAACAGACTACAACATCCCGGCAACTCTAAAACTCCAACACCCTCTGGAATCACCACCAACACTCCCAAACTAATTGCTGATTCCTTCAATACCTTTTTCACTGAAGCTATCCAGTCACTTGCTAACTCTCTACCTCCTGTATCCTCTAATCTTTCTTCATCCTTAAAGAACCTACCACCCACTTTCCAACTCCAACCTGTGCCTACATCCCTTATCTGTACTCTCCTTCAAAAACTTAAACCCTCTACCCCCTCTGCTGACCTCTTACCTGCTAAGTATCTTCAAATAGCAGCTAAATGTATTGCTTACCCTATCTCTATCCTAATTAATAGAACCATCATTGAAGGCACCATCCCATCCATCTGGAAAATCTCACATATAATTCCCCTACACAAAGGTGGTAACTCAACAGAACTTTCTAACTACTGTCCAATTGCCCTGCTCTCTCCCATAGCTAAAATCTTAGAAAAATACATCCATCGCCAACTGCTACACCATCTCCTCAAAAATAACATTTTAGCTAGCTCGCAACATGGCTTTTGACCTTTCCACAGCATCACTACAGCCCTCTTATCATTCTCTGACCATATTAACAAGAACCGTAATAATAACACCCTGTCCTCTGCTATTTTCATAGATCTTTCAAAAGCATTTGATATGGTTAACCATCACCTACTACTGAAACTACGACCATTTAAGCTGACTTACTGTAACTATGAACAACTGAATTGGCCATCTTACAGTCTTGTCAACAAGTTGCTACCCTACAGCTAATTATTCCAATCCCATTCTTAACTACTTTGTTCTCTTATTCCTGCTCATCACTTTGCTTTGGGTGTCTACCACATACTTCTAAATCCTTGTCTCTCTTCTCATAGTAAAAAAAAAAAAAAATGTTTTTGTTACCATGGAATACATGTTATTGTCTAACAAGATTCTTGTAATTAATGTTTAATGTACTGTTTGTGTATGTCTTCTATGTGGAGCTTTTCTCCCCGGGCCTCTACTGAAAATGGACATATATCCAGCTAGACTAGCCCGGTCAACAAATGTAAAATAAAATAAATAAATAAAAATATCTGCATGCTATAAAGCAAAGTTTTCTCAGTTATTTTCAAGTCTAATTGGGATTCTAAAGTAAACAAGTGCCCCTGTTTTCCCTTCATTTCTCTTTTTCCTTTTTCAGTTTTAAGAAATGCAGGCACTGCAATGTAAACAAAAAGAAGAAATGTCTGGTCAAAAGAGTATGATACAAGAAAAAAAATATGTGCTTTTTCTCATTCTTGCATAGGAGAATGACTGGATTAAGGCTCTTGGCTTTATCTAGTAACAAGTTTTAAGAGAAGGCAAATAAATAAAAGAGAGCATTGCATATAATTAAGCTCTCCTTTAGCAAATAGATAAATACATTCTTGTAGAAGCAACCCTGTACCTGATACTCATATCTTCATGGAAACAATCTGATAAAGAGCAATAAAAACAGAATACTTCTTTTTTAACGCCTTTCTTTCAATGGCTAGGAGATAATGTTTTTTGAAAGCATTCAAGTGTTTTCTCATTCTGAGATAGCAATAAAGATAAGACAAAACAGACAGCACTTAGCAGACGCACAGGCTGTACTATGCATCTTAGCATGGATAACCTTCCTTTAGGTTAACTCCAGTCTATGAGTGTAGCTGTTAGATTGGGATAATTGTTCCTATTAGGAAGGTAAAACTTCAATATTTAAAGATATTCATCGTTTTGTGTGTCAATACTAAGTTAATAGGTTTTTGGGATGCACTGGGGGCGTAACTGATTTTTTTTGAGGCTTTTCAATAAGATAAAAAGTTTTGTAAGATGTGACATAGCCTCAAATAGATATAACAAGAAATAACTGTATAAAAGGTCAACCTGCCAAATGTTAGTACCTGCATGTAACACAAAAGTTAGAACTAGATACTTAACAAAAAACTATTACAAATAAAAGGTGGGAATAATAACTTTTTAACATAGTGAGCCTTTTGATATTATCTTTAAATGTTAATCTTCTCACAGATATTTACAAAAAAGATGGAGTAGTGAACTATATTGAAAAATGTAGTGTGTAAATACCCATGGTACAGAAGACATATCTGGAAAGAACTGAAGATGTGAATTTGATAAAGAAAGATGTTCAGGATGTTTATTCAGTGGAATACCTGGGACAAAGGAAAAAAGGAGTACTTATATTCATTGCAAGAGGAACTCCAACAGTGATAGATGAGGATAAAAAAGATAAGAATGGTAGATATGTAGTACTAAGGGGCTACTGGTAAGGGAGGAAGATTACACTGGCATTTATATTTCACCTAAAACTGCTATAATGGTGCTTAGGAAACATCCGGAAGAAATAATCAGTTTTCAGCAGGGAATATTACTTATAGGTGGGGACTATAATTTGATTTACAGCAGGGAAGATGTGTCTGACAGACCCAGAAGGGAAATGTAACAAAGGAGAGTAGATTTTTGAAGAAATTTATGAAAATATTTGGCATGGAAGATGTGAATTCAGTAGCAGGAGTTTGAAGTGAATTTGCAGAATAATCCCCAAGATACAAACATTGGGCTAGGTTAGACAGAACTTACATTTCACAGGAACATGTGCATTTAATTGAAAGTTTTGATACACATCCAATAACTACTTCAGATCACGTGACAATAATAACAAAATAAAAACACAAGGTAATGAAATAAAAATGAGGTGCTGGTGTTTCCTCGTGTATCTGTTGAAAAGAGAGGAGTTTAAGGAATAGGCAGTGGAAATTATTTGGAAGCTATTAGAGAAGACAAATTTCTTCTGAAAATATAGCTAGGGAGTGGGATAAAATTAAAGTGAAGTTTAAAAATAGGGTGGAATTAAAAGAAAGAGATAAGGTTACGAAGCAACAAGAATTACTTTGAGGAACTGACAAATGTTAAAGTATTGCAGACTGGGGGAATTGCACAGAACAAGAACAGGAGCAATTGCAGAGCGTTAAGCAGAAAATAAAGGATAACCTCGATAATATGCATGAGTTTAGAAAGACTGCTGTTAAGCAAGTATTTTTTTTGATAATAATGCCAGAGCACAAAAACTTTTAATGCAACAAAAATTAGAAAGGGTTGTTGCCAAGCCTAGGGAGCTTATAACAAGGAAGATAACAAGAGATCCTGTAGAGGTACTAGAAATATTTTGGAAATGTTATGCAAGTCTGTATAAAGCAGAGAAATCTGGAGATCAAGAAAAGGTACAAATGGGAATGTTTATGGAAGAATTAAATATGCCAATGTTATAGGTAGAAGATGCTCAATTACATCACCAGATAAAAATGGTGATGCATAACCAATCAATTCGAAAGTCCCCAGGAATACATGGTATTCCTTGGAAATTTGGAAGCCAGAAGGAAAAAGTGATAAAGATCTGTAAGGTTTTGTTTGACAGTATTTTAAGAGGAAGAGAAGTAGCAACATCCTGGAAGAAAGCGGTTCTGACTATAATACCTAAAGAGGGTAAAGATGCATCAGATCCAGCTTCATAACAGGCCAATTTCAATCCTAAGCCATGATTATTAAGTGTTTATGTCTATAATGGCTAAAGGAATGGCAAAGGGGATGCCAAAATTGATAGTCATGGATGAATGTGGTTTGTGGGGGGGGGGGCAAACATTTGTCAACATTAACAGAACACTGATGATCCAGAGGGAAGCAGACTGTAAGAAAATACCACTGTTGTTGGTGGGTCTTGATGCAGAGAAAGCATTTGACAGAGTAAGTTTGGAGTTTATGAGGAGGGAAATGAAGAATTTGCATTCCCTTATAAAATGATAAGGTTGATTAGGAGGATATATGATGGATCGGAGGCGAAAATTAAACTGGGTGGGTTCCTCACTGATAATTTGTGTCTGAGCAGAGGAACTAGGCAGGGGTATCCTCTTTCCCCTTTGTTATTTGCATAATGTTTAAAACCATTGGCAAAGAAAATAAGAAACTCAGAAATTCAAGGATATAATTGGTGTGGTAGTCAAGAAAAGCTGGCTCTATTTGCAGATGATATTATTTTATACATGATAAAACCAGAAAAGGACATTTCAGTATTGTGGAACATTTCGAGGCAGTTTCAATTATTTTCAGGGATACAAAATTAATGAAGTTAAAACAAAGGCAATAGCTGAAAATTACGTACCCACACATGAATTGGTTCAGCAATATCTATATTTATGGAAACATGATAAAATGAAGTACTCAGGAATATGGGTTAAAAAGGATTCTGGTGTGACAGCTAAGGATATGTGGGAAGAAACTAAACAAAAGATAATGCAAAAACTGAGAAATTGGAAGCTCTATTATATGAATATGGATAGCAAGATACAAGCAGTTAAAATGTTTTTAGTCTCTTTAGTTTTATACACAGGTCGGGCATATTTTTATCAACCAGAGGAGAAGTTGTGGATAGCAATTAATAAAGAGCTGAAGGATTTTATGTGGGAACAGAAGATGGCAAGATGCAAGAGAGATAACCTGATTCTTCCAACTGAACAAGGTGATTTGGGATTACCCAATTTGAAGTGGTATTTCAAAGTTAAACGGTTAAGGCTCCTATACATAGCACAAGCAGAAACCTATATTTGCAAATGGAAGGGGATGATGATGAAATGGGGGTGGGGGGGTGCTCAAGAAACAAGGAGAGACTGAAATTCTGGATGCAGATCCTTAAGGAAATAATAATAACTGTGCAGAATATTATATTATATTTATAAAATAGAAAGTATTTAAGAACTAAGCCAACATGGGAATGGAGAAAGGAGATTCTGCCAATAGGGATAATTGCAATTAGGGATACAGACAACAGGCAAGAGGGGTTTGGAATTCATTGGAGAAAACTGATAAAAGAACCAAGGTACTGGGAGCAAATAATTAGCCGGGGAAAGGTAACAGAATTTGAAGAGATGAGGAATTTATTTGGACTGCAGGGTAGAGATCACCTTCCTTATCAAGGATTGATATCAGAGTATAGGCAAAGAGAAAGAAATAGGGGGACTGTAAGTGAAAGACAAGTACTGGTAGAATTTTTTTGCAGAATCTAGAACAGATGCTGCTGTTAAAAAAGGAAGAATTAGTTTTCATGATAACTATAGGAATCAATCAGAGGAGGCTAAAAAGGACTAGAAGTGAGAGACTTAATAAGCAATTCTCAAAGAAATAATGGGGGATATATATGTATGACTCCCAAATATGCAATAAAGTCTTGAAGATCTAGAATCTTTGCTGGAAAGTGTTTGCATGGGTATTTTTATACCCCAAGGAGACTCCAAAGAATTTTCCTCAGGTAGACTGCAAATGCTGGAGGTATGATGGGGAAGAAGGAGGTAATTAGGAGCATATTTTTTGAGCATGTAATGAGTTGCCAGACTTTAAAACTTCCCTGTAAACTACTCTAACAGAAATACTGTGTGAGCAAATAGGTGTAACTTAGAATTTCTTTTTTTAGCTAAGATACAGAATCGGAATTGCCTATACAAAGTAAGGCCTTGCTGAATTTAATTCTGGTGGCTGCCAAAAAGCAATTACTAGAAAATGGAAATCAAAGTCTAAACCAACTGTACTAGAAAAGGTTAGGAGTGGATTGCATAGAAAAAAATAGGAATTGTGGGAACAATACATGCCGAAGATATGATACATCTCTCAAATAAAATCTTTATTATATACTCTATTATTTTTTTGTTTTGTTTTGTTTCATTTTTCTGTTCCATTTGAATGTAATACAAGTGTTCCATTTGCCTTAGCCTTTTGGATTCTTAACAACAGATCTGGTGTAATGGTTGTGAAAGTTGTTTGTGTTTAGTTTTGGCCACCTGTGTATGTTTTTAAAATATGCAATTTTTCTTTTGATATTGTAATTACATTGAATTTTATTCAATAAAATCTTTATGGAAAAAAACATGGACAAGTAGGAAAAGAGGATCTCATTAGTTTTCTTGCCACAACTTTATATCAGGAATACAAAATACATGCCTTTTCATGTGTACCTACCTCTGATTAACACAAGGAGTAGAAAATTCTGCAAGCAGACGGAAATTCGCAAAATAAGGCAACAATCCTTGACTCTAAAAGAAATAGGTAGAGAAGTTAAAATGGAATATTACATCAAACACCAAATACAAAGGAAGATAATGCAGATACTTTCAGTACAATGTAAAAACTGTAATTTAAACCATCTCCTGGATTCAGCTAGCAGCCGTGTAGGAATAAGTTATTCCTGCACGGCAGGGACCGTTCCTGTTCAGCATGGCAGCACGCCATGCATATGTATGAAGGTGCGCTGCCATGCTGTAAAACGGACACGGTTCCATGTACGACCGCAGGGGGTGTATCTGAGAGCAGAACTCTCACAATATGCACGCCCCCTGCACTCCAGAATTGCCTTTCAACAATTTAAAATGAGCGAGAATGCTCATAACATCCCCAACCCGTCAGGATAACAAATCTGGTCAAAGCCATAAGGGACAATTGTCCCTACCAAGACAAAAGTTTTCTTAGAATAGCACATTTAGCATAAGCACATAGTGCACACCTCCCAACCCGTCAGAGTAAGGAATGTGGACAAAGCCAAAAGGGATAATCTTCCCACAAAGCAGAGAGTTGATAGAATAACAGGTTCAGCATTAACATGGATATTCTGAAGGGTACAAATAAAAAAACACAACAAATCATTTTTTTTAAACATGCAATAAAGTTTAAGCTTAGCTGTACGGGTGTGCCCATTACTTAGCTACGCTTAGTCCAGTTTAAACAGCACAAGAAGTTAAATAGCAAGAGACTTCCAACATAAGCAATACTGCAATAGTGTAGTGGTTTCATTCCTGGTTCGATCCCCACTGTAAACAATTTCCATTTTACATGTGAAACCAGTACATAAACATTTTTTTAATAATTAGCTACTAAATAACATATATTTGTTAACCAGAGTACTGTAGTAGGTCCAGATGTGAGGTGTCAGTTTAATAAAGATGTGAAACACCCATATAAACACAAGTGCCCCATACAGTATAGTCACACATGAATAAATGTAATGAAAGCACATTGGGGGGTGTCAGGGACAGTAAACAAATTTATAATATGTAATGAATGATGAAACAATCTCACACAGCAGATAGTTTATAAAATAAAAATTAAGCAATGCTAAGCATTGCACAGCTTTGCTGACTGGGTGTAAGCATTGTGTACATATGAATACTAAGCAATGAACAGCCCAGCTAAGTGGATTTTCTCACTGGTAAGCAATGATGAACCTGCCCCTTTAAGCACTGCCAACCTTAGCTAAGCAGGTTTGCCCATAGCTTAGCTTAGCTCAGCATATTCAAAACCATCCAATCACAGCAAAGGGTGGGAAATTGGCCGTATTTAAACCCCACTGGCGGGAATACAGCTCATAACTGGTTGCAGCTTCCCATTTAGGCAGTATGGCAGGAGTTGGTGAGGGCATGTGCTTCTGGGCACAGAGCTGGGGCATACAGGAGTCCAAGGTCTGGTAGGACTCCTGGTACAAAACCATGATGAGAGACTGTTGCAGGGCCAGTACCAGGGCTCCCAATAAAAAGCAGAAACCTGGGACCTTCTCACCCATGATCTCACCAGTGCCACTGGTATCCCTCGGACTGGTGAGCAGGTCCAACACCACTATGCCGACTTGAAGCAGAGGGAACTTGGACGAGTGGGTCCAAGAAGCAAGGCAGAGGGGTGATGTCCCAGCAGTGTGTAAGTAGTCATACCAATAACTGTTTACTAATGTCCAGCCTGTGTATGTGATGGATAGGTATGCCTAAATATTTCTCTATTTCCCTTACAGCTGCAGCTGAGCGGGCTGTGAATCAGGAAGCCCATGCAGGTAGGTTGCAAGGCTAGTGAGTAACAAGCCTGCTTGTAGTAGTCATACCAAATAAATATAAAGTAGTAGAAAGTCACCTGGCAGTATAAAAACTGTGTATGGGTTGTACTGAATAAACCAGACAATATGACAGTAATAGTCCCATATAGGTCATATTTAAATAAAACTGTAACTGACTGGCAATAACGTTCTAAATCTTGGCCTGGTTGTGTTTACTCTGGTATTGTATGGCATTTAGTGCTGCATTCTCTGAATAGTAATGTGTTAACCAGTGTTACCCACACTGTGCTACATAAAAGAATGTCTAGGAATGTCTGTATAAGACTGTTGTAAGTACAAGATCAGATTGCACTTAGACAGAAAATACTGAACAAATCAACAGCAATATCCAAATAGTACACTCTGTTGAAACTTAAATTGTTGTATTTTTAGCAGACACAGCCACGGTTCGAATCCTGGGAGTGGTAGTAAGCTGTATGCATACATACCTCTCAACTGTACAGATTTTTGCAGAATGTCCAGATAATTGGCTCATATTTTCTGCCTGTTCCTCTGTCCCCCTGGCAAATCAGTGGGATGATCTCAGAATTGTAGTCACTAAATAATGACATACATTTGATTTTCAGACCATAAAACCTTCAGAAAATGTATAGCAAAACAAATCCTGTCACTCTAGCAACTCTCCAAGTTTATGAGAGCAATATTCAAAATATGTCCCTATTTGTTCCCCCATGTTGTCAAGCTTTGTCCACAGTGTGTGCATTAAGAGTTTGAGAGGTATGTACATATTAACTAGGAATCTGGGAATATGTGTAGAAACAGTCAGGTAGGCTTAAGAAACATCCCCCCCACAGGTCTGTCAAGATAAGAAAACTGTAACTGCCTGGCAATAAAGATTTAAATCCTGGACTGGTAGTGTTTACTCTGGTATTGTATGGCCTGACATGTAGCATTCACCAACATCTGATATCAGAATAGTACTGTTGTGTCAACCACTGTTTCTTACACTGTGCTACATAAAAATATGTCTAGGAATGTCTGTATAAGACTGTTGTAATTACAAGGTCAGATTGTACATCCAAGAGAGACTTAAACAGAAAACAACAAAATAATAAACAGCAATATCCAAATAGCACACTCTGGTGAAACTTAAACTGTTGTTTTTTTTAGCAGACACAGCCATGGTTCTAATCCTGGGAGTGGTAGTAAGCTGTCCAGATAATTGTCTCATATTTTCCACCTGTTCCTCTGTCCCCCTGGCAAATCAGTGGGGTGATCTCAGAATTGTAGTCACTAAATAATGACATACATTTGATTTTCAGACCTCAAACCCTTCAGAAAATGTATATTAAAACAAATCCTGTTACTCTAGCAACTCTCCAAGTTTGTGAGAGCAATATTCAAAATATGTCCCTATTTGTACCCCCATGTTATCAAGCTTTGTCCAGAGTGTGTTCATTAAGAGACTGAGAGGTATGTGCATAATATTAACTCGGAATATATGTAGAAACAGTCAGGCAGTGTTAACAAACATTCCCTCCACAGGTCCACAAGGTAAGAGATGTAGAATTTAGCTATAAGACAGTTGAAGTATACACTATGTACAAACATACCACTACACAAACCAAGGCCATAGAGTACTGTAATAATACCTGTAGAGTAATGATTAGAGCAATGATCATTAAAGTACAAGGATATATAAGTTATTAATCGACATCTCTCTCTCCCCCCACCATATCTGCAACAATAATCTAAAGACACAAATCAATGGGTATGTTTACACCAAACCTACTGTTGTGACATATGTCCTATTCTTACAAATATTGAAATGTGTTTCTATTAATGTTCCATGTTGAAATACTATCAATGGTGGCCTGTTGCTATCAATGTAACCTGCATGCCGTTATAATGGCCACTGTGGTACCATATATGCACATGTTCTGTTTGCTATGCAACTGTTCCAAATCTGGTGTTTTGGGTTAATGGGAATATCTATGCATGCTGTTAGAACTAATCCCGGATTATGTTGACTATTACTAACCCACATATGTTCTAAAACTACAATGTCATAGCACGTTTGGGAAGGCTGGTCCCAGAAGACCCACCTCTCCCACCTCATCTGGCTGGGGCACCGGGCCCCAGCATGTCTGGGACCCACCCCGGAACTCCTCATCTGCTGGTCCTGCACCACCTTCAGGTGGAACCACCTCAGGGGATGGGGATCATCCCCCCCCCCACCAGGAGTGGGCGCAGACAGGATCCTGTCACCCAAAGACAGGTCCAGCGATTGGTGTGTAGCGAGCTCCAAAGGGAGTTTGGAGATCTGCTACACCAGCTTGAGGGCCACGTGATGCATTTGAGGGTCAGCCTGCCCCTCCTGCTCAGCCCCCAGCATAGCCACCTTCTGGGCCGTGAAGGTGCAGTGGTGACTGCCCATGGGTGGGGACCTCAGGCCCACTGTTTCCATTTGGGGGCATATGGGCTTCCGATTTCCAAACACCCCTCCCCGTCCAAGGTGTTTACCCCCCACATGTCATATACCGCCCCTGTATGCTGTCTTCTCTGTCTTCCTACCCAATGTACCTCCCCAAATATACCTACTATCCTTCCCCAACATCCCACTCTCACCTTATGTGATGCCTGTGCCTTGGCCCAGCAATCAAGGAGCCTCAATCCACACCACTAACACCAGAAAGGGTGTCTCATATATAAAGGAAAGGATAACAATACACACAGTAAAGTGAAATTTCCCTTAAGAGTACACAAAGATCCCAGTCAGTCCGGGGCTGGTCGCTCCCTTGCTCTCCAGGTCCCCAATAAGACTCCCCAATGGCACAGCTATAGGTCCAGATCTCAGCCTAGCTGGGCAAGCTAAAACCTCTAGCACCCTCTCTGTCCAACCAGTGCTTCGTGTACCTGCCCAAGTAGCTGACACACACACTTTGAGATAAGAGTTTATACAACCACACAGACACTCCTGGGAAAGGCTGGCATAGGTTCTCTAGCTGTGCCCCTATTACCCAGACTATACAGTAGTACCACCTGCCACCACCCAGCTAATCGTTATCAGCTACTCAAAGGCCCTTAAAAGAGTGTCCAATTATTATTGTGCAATATTATTATCCAATTGGTAGTATAACTAAACAGTCAAGGCTTATTAGAGTGACTTGGTACAGCAATCACTATAAATATGCAATGTACTCTAGAGTTTAAATTATCTCTACACAAAACAGTCACAGTTGAAAGGTTTTACAATATCCAATAATAAATAATAAAACAAAAGGCAATACTTCTTACTACACAGTGCTAGTGAAGAGTTCAGAGATCACAGAGAAATACTTAAGATAATTCAGTAGTACAGTTCTGACATCACAGAAAAACACTTAGTCTAATCTTTCAAGTTCCTAGCTATTTCTAAAAAAAAAACACAAGTCTAAGATAAATTACATATAAAAAACAGGCAGAGTGCTGATGAGTTGGATGGTCAAGACAAAAATGTTTAATAATCTCTGGTTCTCTCTGATTAAACTGAAATTGCATTTCTGATTCACATTACATCATTCTTTACACTTTCAGGGGGTTCCCAGGCTAACAGAAACTGAATTTACATTCTTAACATCTCCCTTTTGTTATCTTACAGCTGGTCAGGAGCAGAGCAATAAAAATACATTTGCATTTTTAAATCTAGCAATTTACTCTTGGTTAAAACAATACAAAGGATTTCTTCATCTACACCCCTTGGCACCAGCGTCTACATCAAAGGGCCACCACATGCTTTACTTTGGTCAGTAGAGTGTACTGTTGCCACATTTATTTCCAGTACCAAATGTAACAGTATTTCTTTACATTTAAGACAACAAGCATGTAGTTTACATTCGTATTTACAAATGACAGAATTATCTGCAAAATTCTATCTGGCTAGGCTGGCAACCTTCATCTATCTTTACCCACTCTTCACATATCTCCCTCCCTGGACAGCCCAAGCTAGTTTTTCAAGTGACCCTTGAGAAATGCTGTTTAAGAGGGTTAAGTCTATCTGAGTGTACCTTACCCCATTCCCTGTCTTGACAGCCCTTCTGCATTGGCATTGCTACTCCCACTGCGGTGCTCACTGACATATCATATGCTTGCAACCCTAGGCTCCATCTTAGCAACTTAGCATTTTGCTGGCTGGCTCTGTTTAACCATATTAGGGGGTTGTGGTATGTCAAAACAGTGAATTTCCTTCCATACAGATAAGGCTGAAGGTTCTGCAGTGCCCACACTATGGCTAGACATTCCTTTTCTACAGCATCATAGCATTCCTCCCTGGGTTGGAGCCTACAACTGAGATAAACCACTGGGTGCTCTTCTCCATCTGAAGAAATCTGGCTAAGTACAGCCCCCACCCCATGGTTTGAGCCATCCACCGGCACAACAAATTACTTGCTGTAATCTGGACTGGCTAACACAGGGGCTCCTCCCAAAGCTTCTTTAAGCTTCTGGAATGCCTGCTACCATGCTGGGGTCCACACTACCTTATCTGGCCTGTTCTTCCTTGTCAGTTCTGTGAGGGGAGCAGCTATGGTACTATAACTGGAAAGAATTTTCTGTAGTACCCTACTGTCCCTAAAAATGCCCTCACCTGCTTTTTAGTAACAGGTGCAGGCCATGCCTGAATGGCTTCCACTTTGGCAGGTTCTGCCCTTATCTTACCACTCCCCACTCTATGTCCTAGGTAGGAGACCTCTGACATACCCATCTGACATTTGCTCGGCTTAATGGTCAAATGTGCCTTCTGTAGTCTGCCCAGCACCTCCCTGACATGGTGAAGGTGCTCTGGCCAGGAATGTCTTTGGATGGCAATATCATCTAGGTAAGCAAGGGCAAACCCTCCTGCTCCTACTCGGATATGATCTACCAGCCTCTGGAAAGTTGCTGGGGCATTCTTCATCCCAAAGGGCATCTTTGTGAACTCATACAAGCCAAAATAAGTCAAAAAGGTTGACTTCTTTCTAGCACTGGCAGTCAAGGGCATCTGCCAGTAACCCTTGGTAAGATCAATGGTTATAAGATACTTAGCCCCACCCAGCTGCTCTAGGGCCTCATCTGTCCTAGGCATGGGGTAAGCATCTGACTCTGCGTAACTATGTAATTTCCTGTAGTCCACACAGATCCTGGTGCTGCCATCCTTCTTTGGCACCAGCACCACTGGGGAGGCCCAGGGACTGTTGGAATCTTGAATCATCCCTAGTTCCAACATCTCCTGTACCTCTTCCCTCAGAGTCTGTTTGACTCTCTCAGGCACTCTATAAGGGGCCTGCCTAATAGGCCTTTGTGGTCCTGTATCCACCTGGTGCTGCCCCAGGTGGGTGCACCCTGGTTTCCCAGTGAACATGTCCCCAAATTCCTGCAACACTGCTCAGATTTCTCAAACCTGGGTAGGAGATAGCTGCTGGGACACTGCTACCCCTTCCACTGAGATGTCAGCCCAAGCCTCACTGAGGAGATCAGTCCCCAGATCTCCCTCAGACTCCTCCTACAATCCACTGCAAATGTTCAGCACAAGGGCCTCCCTATCATGGTAAGGTTTCATCATGTTAACATGGCACAGTTTGTGACCCTGCTGTCTGCCTAGCAGTTCCACCATGTAATTAACATCTATTACCTTTCTTACCACCTTGTAGGATCCCTCCCAAGCTGCTTGCAGCTTTTGTGTCTGACAGGAATGAGAACCATTACCTGCTGCCCCACAGCATACTCTCTAGCTTGGGCATTCCTATCATACCACACCTATTTCTGTTGTTGGGCTTTTGCCAGGTTCTCCTGGGCCAAGCCCATGAGTTCCCTGAGCCTTGTCCTGAGGTTTAGGATGTATGCCACAACAGACTCCTTGTGAGACTTGCACTCACCTTCCCACTCATCTCGAATTAAATCTAGAGGCTCCCTCACCCTATGCCCATACAGCAACTCAAAGGGTGAAAAACCTGTGGATTCCTAGGGAACCTCTCTGTAAGCAAACAACAAATGGGGCAAATATTTGTCCCACTCCCTCTTAAACAGATCTGCAGATGCCAGTAGCATGGGCTTGATTGTAGAGTTTAACCTCTCAACAAGACCATTAGTCTGGGATGGTAGGGGTGTTCTTCATGTGCTTCTCCCCACAGGACTTCCACAAACAAGCCAGCAGGTCTGACATGAAATTGGCACCTCTGTCAGTCAGTATTTCTTTTGGGAAATCTACCCTGCTGAAAATGTCTAGCAAAGCATTTGCCACCTTCTCTGCCTCAATGGAGGACAAAGACATTGCCTCAGGGTATTGTGTAGCATAATCCATTACCACTAGGATATACTATTTCCCTGTGGAACTTGGGGTACTCAGAAAACCCACAATATCCATAGCTACCCTCTGAAATGGCTCCTCAACCATAGGCAAAGGCATCAAAGGAGCTCTCACCTTGTCTCCTGCCTTGCCTATCTTTTGGCACTGCTCACAGGTCCTGCAGTACCCTGTTACATCTCTGGAAAATCCAGGCCAATAGAAGTTCTGTATAATATGCCTCTTTGTATGTTTTATGTCCATATAACCTGCAAAGGGAATATCATGGCTATGTCTAAAAGCGCCAGACAGTATGCTCTAGGCACTACCAACTGCTGTACTCTCTCACCTTCTAGCCCTCCCTCAGGGGTCCACTCTCTGTATAGCAATTCTTTATCCTACTATACAGATTCCCCCTTCCCTTGAGAATCAGGTGCCTCCCTAGCTACCTGCCTCAGGCCTTGCAATGTAGGGTCTGAGAGCTGAGCCTGTCTCAACTCTCTCTTTGTAACCCTTCCCAGCTCCC
This sequence comes from Protopterus annectens, assembly GCF_019279795.1. NCBI lineage: Eukaryota > Metazoa > Chordata > Ceratodontiformes > Protopteridae > Protopterus > Protopterus annectens. Next base: position 339,997,756 of record NC_056729.1, read on the forward strand.
CTTCCATGAGAAGTCTGGCATCCTCTGACAGTGGTGCCTCACTGTCAGCCTGGGTACTACTACACACCTCCACCTTTGCACTCTGTCCAAGGGACCATCAGTACCCCTAATCAGCTGTGGCTCACCTTCAGGCTCATTGCTACACGGTAGCTTCCTCCTTGAAGTAACCATCTCACCACTCCTGGCTGCAAGTATGCAGTCTGCCTGGGTCTCCCCCAGGCTGCCAGACCCACATGCTTGTCTCTTAGCCTGCTGCATGTAACTGCATAAGCACATGGTACTTCCAAATCCTTCCCTCTCAGGACATCTGCAGGATGGTAGTTTAGTACCCCTGTTGTCTCAAGACAACCTACTATTGGCATTATGTCTTTCCTACTTACTGGCTCCCTCACCTTTTGTTCCTCGCTTTGCCTCCGTGGACACCTGTATGTCACATGGACCCACTGGTTGCATTCAAAACATTTAACCCTAGCTCCTGGACATATACCTGGACTAGTGGCTTCCCCTGCTACTGGCAGATTCTGTTGGGGCAGTCTATGCTGCCCACCATCTGTTCCTTTAGACTCATGAGCAGTACTGGGGACCCCTTCCTGTGCAGGGCTGCCCTGCTTGCCAGGTACAGGTCTCCCTTCTTCCCCAACTCATCTGAAGTAGCACATTGTCTACCAGCTAACCAGATCCTCATGTCCTCAGGAAAAGTGCTAAGGGCTTGATTCCTCACCAAGAGGTCTGCCAGCCCTTCAAAAGTGGTGACCTGACATCCACTCACCCACCTATGGAAATAAGTGCTCAATTCAGCAATATATTCACACACACTTTCATCCGCCTTGCATCTATGCTCACAAAACTTTTTCCTATACGTTTCAGGTATTAGCTTAAAAAACTCTAATATACAATGTTTTACAGCAGTATAATCAAAACATGCAATGTCAGACATTTTAGACAATACAGTTACAACTTTACCATGGAGTTGGGAGGGTGGCCTAATGGTTAAGGTGTTTGCCTTGCAAACACAAGGTGCAGGGTTTGAGTCTCACAAGGGATAATTGGCTAGGCTTAAAATGGCTCACAAGGGCAGTTAGCTTAGTACTAATCTATGAACCTATGAGTAAGGGGGTCAGGAACCGTACCCAGAGCCTTTAGTCAATACTATACTGTTTGCATACCCTCTCAAACATATGAATGAAACTATCAAAATTATCCCCCTCTTTAAACTGTGGAAGAAATTTACTGACCTGTTGTGCTACTGGGGTCCAGTTACTCCCTTCCCCATTAGCTCCATGACTCTGGTGAAGAGTCAGCATTTCTCTCTCATGCTTCCTTTGCCTCTCCTTTTCCTCGGCTTCTATCTCCAAATGCCTGGCCTCCAACTCAAGTCTCTTTAGCTCCAGATGGATTTTTAAGTCCTCTGCAGAAAGGCTGAGCTGTCCATTCTCCGAGGGTATTATATCTCCACTGCCAGTCTGATTGTCCTCCTGGTTGCTGTTTTCTGATGCAGCTGTAACAAAGGCTGCAATCAAGTCTGCCTTAGTCAGGTTTCCATGCACCAGTCCCCTAGCCTGGCACATCTCCGCCAGCTGGCTCCTTGCCAGCTTTCCATACTCCTCTGCTGACATGCTGCCTGCTCACCCTGACTAACTAAGCTAACAAAATAAATAAAACAATTGTGTTATGAACTCTGAGGAGTGGAGAAAAAAGTGTTTTGGTACCTATCTTTAAGAATAAGGGTGATGTGCAGAGCTGCAGTAACTACAGAGGGATAAAATTGATCAGTCACACCTTGAAGTTATGGGAAAGAGTAGTGGAAGCTACGTTAAGAAGGGAGGTGATGATTAGTGATCAGCAGTATGGTTTCATGACAGAAAAGATCACTACAGATGCAATATTTGCTCTGAGAGTGTTGTTGGAGAAATACAGAGAAGGTCAGAAGGAGTTGCATTGTGTCTTTGTAGACTTAGAGAAAGCATATGACAGGGTGCCTAGAGAGGAGTTGTAGTATTGTATGAGGAAGTTGGGAGTGGCAGAGAAGTATGTAAGAGTGGTACAGGATATGTACAAGGGTAGTGTGACATTGGTGAGGACTGCGGTGGGAGTGATAGATATGTTTAAGGCGGAGGTGGGATTACATCAAGGATCAGCTCTGAGCCTTTTCTTATTTGCAGTGGTGATGGACAAGTTGACAGATGAGATTAGACAGGAGGCCCCGTGGACTATGATGTTTGCAGATGACATTGTGATATGTAGTGAGAGTAGGGACCAGGTTGAGGAGACCCTGGAGAGGTGGAGATATGCTTTAGAGAGGAGAGGAATGAAGGTCAGCAGGGCTAAAACAGAATATATGTGTGTAAATGAGAGGGAGGGTAGAGGAATAGTGAGGATGCAGGGAGTAGAGTTGGTAAAGGTAGATGAGTTTAAGTACTTGGGATCAACAGTTCAGAGTAATGGTGAGTGTGGAAGGGAGGTGAAGAAGAGAGTACAGGCAGGGTGGAATGGGTGGAGAAGAGTGTCAGGAGTGATTTGTGACAGACGGGTACCAATAAGAGTGAAAGGGAAGGTCTACAAGAGGGTAGTGAGACCAACTATGTTATATGGGTTGGAGACGGTAGCACTGACGAAAAGGCAGGAGTCAGAGCTGGATGTGTCAGAGTTAAAGATGTTAAGATTTGCACTGGGTGTGACTAGGATGGACAGGATTAGGAATCAGTATATTAGATGGTCAGCTCATGTTGGACAGTTTGGAGACAAAGCAAGAGAGGCGAGATTGCGTTGGTTTGGACATGTGCTGAGGAGAGATGCTGGGTATATTGGGAAAATGATGCTAAGGATGGAGCTGCCAGGTAAGAGGAAAAGAGGAAGGCCTAAGATAAGGTTTATGGATGTGGTGAGAGAGGACATGCAGGCAGTTGGTGTGAAAGAGCATGATGCAGAGGACAGGAAGAAATGGAAACAGATGATCCACTGTGGCGACCCCTAACAGGAACAGCCGAAAGAAGATGATGATGATGATGTGTTCTGAACTCTTGAGTATTCACTGCGTGGCTGTTTTAGAGTACAAGACACCTTCAATGCTTACTGTACACAAGCTAAAGGAATTCTCTCTACCCACACCACTACAAGCCAATTAGTATTTGCCAACCAATTAATATGTGGTGTGGATATCCCACTTCTGCCAAACAATTAATATATGGTGTGGATATCCCACCACTGCCAAACAATTAATATGTGGTGTGGACATCCCAACCACTGCCACCAATTAATATGTGATGCCCGTGCCCTGGCCCAGCAATCAAGGAGCCCAGCAATCAATCCTCACCGCTAACACCAGAGAGGGCATCTCATATATGAAGGAAAGGATAACAATACACACAGTAAAGTGCAATTTCCCTTAACAGCACACAGAGATCACAGTCAGTCTGGGGCTGGTCGCTCCCTTGCTCTCCAGGTCCCCAATAAGACTCCCTACTGGCACAGCTATAGGGTCCAGATCTCAGCCTAGCTGGGCAAGATAAAACCTCCAGCACCCTTTCTGTCCAACCAGTGCTTCATGTCCCTGCCCAAGTAGCTGACAAACACACACTTTGAGATAAGAGTTTATACAACCACACAAACACTCCTGGGAAAGGCTAGCACAGGTTCTCCAGCTGTGCCCCTATTGCCCAGACTATATGGAAGTACCACTGCCACCATCCAGTTAATATTTATCAGCTACTCAAAGGCCCTTAAAAGGGTGTCCAATTATTACTGTGCAATATTATTATCCAATTGGTAGTATAACTAAACAGTCAAGGCTTATTAGAGTGATTTGGTACTGTAATCACTATAAATATGCAATGTACTCTAAAGCTTAAATTATCTCTACACAAAACAGCCACAGTTGAAAGGTTCTAAAATATCTAATAATAAATAATAAAACACAAGACAATACTTCTTACTACACAGTGCTAGTCAAGAGTTCAGAGATCACAGAGAAATACTTAAAATAATTCAGTAGTACAGTTCTGACATCACAGAAAAACACTTAGTCTAATCTTTCTAGTTCCTAGCTATTTCTGAAAGAAAACACAAGTCTAAGATAACTTACATATAGAAAACAGGCAGAGTGCTGATGAGTTGGATGGTCATGACAAAAATGCTTAATAATCTCTGGTTCTCTCTGTTTAAATTGAAATTGCAGTTCTGATTCACATTACATCATTCTTTACACTTTCCTGGGGTTCCCAGGCTAACAGAAACTGCATTTACATTCTTAACATCTCCCTATTGTTATCTTGCAACTGGTTAGGAGCAGAGCAATAAAAATACAATTGCATGTTTAAATCTAGCAATTTACTCTTGGTTAAAACAATCAGACACATTTCTTCATCTAGACTCCTTGGCACCACTGTCTACATCAAAGGGTCACCACATGCTTTACTTTGGTCAGTACAGTGCACTGTTGTCACATTTATTTCCAGTTATACATGTAACATTATTTCTTTACATTTAAGACAACAAGCCTGTAGTGTACATTCATATTTACAAATGACAGAATTATCTGCAAAATTCTATCTGGCTAGGCTGGCAGCCTTCATCTATCTTTACCCTCTCTTTGCACGTTAAAAAAAATAAAAAGGGCAATCTGTTCCCAAAAAAAAACTTTGCCCCATACATAGCTGTCCATTTCACACACGTGACCACTGGACACATGTAATCCGGTCTAATTGGCTTCACAACACATTACTGTTGTCCTCACCCCTCTCTGAGGGGTTTGAGTGGTTTGAGTGTCCAAATATACCTCCAAATTCAGTATATATGCACAACAGTTGCTGTAGGAGAAATGGACAGGTATGGACCTTCCCTACACCCATCCTGCACATCTCTAGCTACTTTCTCTATTGTCTTTCCCTCTTTGTGCCCTTTTTTTCACCACTTTCCTATCACCTTTTTTTCTTTTCTTTTAAAGAAATTAGCATGGGGGTAAGCGGGAGTAAGCATTTTTAAGCAGTAGTAAACATGATTAAGCCTGTTTGCATGGCGTTAAGCAATGCTGACACAGATAAAACAATTTTCCGGCTAACTGTCTGTAAGCATATTTAACTGGCAGTTAGCATTGTTTACCGTCGTGCCAACCCACACAAACCCTCTTACAATGGCTTAAAAATGCCTTAATCACTCTGTATCCAACATCCCTTATTCTGCCCAGCAACTCCTCGAGCTCCTCGCCAGCCTTGTGGCACCTGCCTGCCAGCCAAGCCAGAAACCTGAAGATAGCATTGTGGAGGTGGGTGCACCCACAGAATGGACAAGGAGCATGCAGGTAATGCCCCAGGGCACATAAGTAGACCACTGTTGCTTATCCGTCTTCATCTGTAAATTATCTACATGCATATGTCAGATAAGATAGTCTGTTGCTGCAGTGTAGTAATAAACAGATGTGCATAATCTCTAGTATTGTGGGTTTGTACTGTTGATGTACTGAAATGCTGCTCCCACCCTATATGAATGCCACAGGTGTGGCTACTGACATTATGTCTCTCACACAACTATGTAGGTCCCTCTGGTATACAACTGGGGCAGCAGCCTAGCTTGTGAGTATGGAGTTGTTTTGTTCAGGTTTGCCAATACACCGGCCACGTTATGGCCATGGTATTTGCCATGCACACATTTAACACACCTACTCATAATGCATGCTGTACATGTTCACTTATTGCTGCTGTTAACTGCACTGCATCACAGTGGTCACCATGGTGGCATATCTGAAGGGTATGTAAGAGTCCTGCAGTATACCTAACAACCTGTCAGTGCAAGATGTGTGGACAGAGATGAACATAATGGTGGGACAAATGGCCTACAGTAGGGACATGTCTGAAACATTACCCTTATACGGTGGCTACAACAGTGTATACACCACTATTACAATGGCAACTGTTCCTGATCTAAACAACGGCAAATCACAATACCACATTCCACACCTTTTACAACCTGTAATGTGATCCTAACATGAGCAATGAATGTGTAATATGGAATCCTATGTTAGGACAACAAATATGGGGAATACATACCTTAACAAACACTGGAAGCATATGTGTGCACACACTGCAAATAACATTGTGGAAGCAGCTTTTGAGGTACTGACAGCATTCACTCTTCTTGAGTATTTATTTATTTATTTTTTATTTTACATTTGTTGACCGGGCTAGTCCAACTGGATATATGTCCATTTTCAGTAGAGGCCTGGGAAGAAAAGCTCCAAGACAGATCCATTATACCAATATGTATAAGGTTACAAATTCAAAACAGTGTTTGTAAGGTTACAATCAAGTTAACATAGCAGATGATACAAACATTTTACAGTACATTGCAGAGCAATATTTACAATAATATAGAACAAGATATTCACATGAGGTAGATTGAACTTTTTTTCAGGTATTACAATTCCTGAGAATGGTTGCATAAGAGTATTTACAACATATTGAACAAGATATCCATGTGAGGTAGATCATAGCTGTATGCGGGTTTACAATTCTTGCAAAGTTTGCAGTAAAGCGCACTGAATTAAAGTCAGAGTGGAGTTAGGAGAAATTTAGTCACAGAGGTAGTAGGTTAGTCAGGGTTGGTGCAAGGGCATAACCAGTGTGTTCTAAGGTACATTTTGAGTTTTTGTTTGAAGTGGGGTAGGGAAGGAAGTTAAATAAGATCACTAGGTAGAAGGTTCCAGTATTTCCCAGTTGCGTTTGAGAAAAGAGTTACCTGCCATGTTGTTAGACTTACTAATGCTAAGTAGAAGTTTGTCAGCAGAGCATAAGGTATTAAGATTTCTATATGGAGTAATGAGGTTTGATAGTACAGGAGTGTTGTTAGGCTGGTTGAGGATCTTATTAGTAATGGTAAGTTGGTTAAGATGAAGCTGATTTTGCAGTTCAAGCCATCCTAGTTGTTTTAGATTCTGACAGTGATGAGTTCTAAAGGGATTACCAGTAGCAAATCTGGCAATGTTATTGTAAGATGTAGTTAGTTTGAGAAGATTCTTCTTGGATAGGTTGGTGTAAATTGGTGAGGCATAGAGAAGTGTTGAGATTAGATGAGAGTAGGCAATAGTAGTTCTGGCTGTTGGAGTGAGAAAGTATTTGATCCTGTATAGGGAGCCCATTTTTCTGTTGACTGTTTTTATAGTGTTATTAATATGGGTATCGAAGCTGAGGTAATTGTCTATAGTAATTCCTAGGAGTTTGGTGGTAGAATCAGGGGATATGAGGGTGCCATTGTTAGAAATAACAGAGAAATCTAAAGGCATGGATTTAAAGGTAAGAGTAAAGAGAAGGAGCTTTGTATTTTTGGGATTCAAGAGGCGGCAACGTTTTAAGAACCAAGTCTCTACTACGTTAAATATTTTCTGAGTTAGGGACTGTAGTTCAGATGAAGATTCAGCTGCACAGATTAAAGTTGAATCATCGGCATACTGTATGCAGGCTGCCTGAGGACTAGCTAGGTAGAGATCACTGATAAATATTGAGAATAAGAGAGGGCCTAGAATGGAGCCCTGAGGGACACCCAGTGAGACTGGAAGGTGGGATGATAGTTTATTCTCCCAGAGCACAGCCTGTTGCCTATTGCTGAGGTAGAAAGTAAACCAGTGTACAGCCATAGTATCAAGAGAGAGTGATTTCAGAATATTTATAAGTACAGAGTGGTTTACCATATCAAATGCTTTAGAGATCAATAAATGAGAGGAAGACAGAACATTGTTATTGCAGTTTTTGTTTGTGGTATCAGTAAAAGATAAGAGGGCAGTAGTAGTACTGTGGAATGGCCGAAAGCCATGTTGGCTTTCAGCAAGTATGTTATGTTGAATTAAATGGTTTAGAAGCTGATGGTGAATACATTTTTTCAGTATTCTCCATTTTTGCTAAGGGGGATAGTAGGGCTACAGGTCGATAGTCAGAGTATTCATTTGACTTGCCACCTTTGTGTAGGGGGATAATATGTGCGATTTTCCAAATGTCAGGGATGCTTCCCTCGTTAGTAGTTCTATTAATCAGGATGGATCTCAGGTAAGCTACTTCTTTAGCTGTTTTTGCAGGTATTCGGCTGGGATCTGGTCAGCAGAAGGAGTATAAGGTCAAGGATTTCTAAGATCTTAGAGTTAAAGTATTTGACAGCCTGTTCAAGTGGGAGGCTTTTTAATTGAGACCAATCACAGGCACTGAGTTCACTCTGGAAAAGGTGTTGGTTAAATTGTTTGTTGGTTTGTATAGTCCTATATGAAGTTAGGTGAGAGGTATCAAACTTTTGCCTGATTATATACATCAAGGAGTGGTCACTTACATCATCAGGGAGGATACCAACTGTGTAATTTTGGTGGTAGTTATTAATAAGGATCCAATCCAAAGTGCTCTCTTTTTTGTTTGGTTTGTTTAAACACCTTCCATCAAGTACACGGCCTTAATGTCACACCAAGTAATGGTCTGCTATCCAAGACGTATCTCCATGACATTTGCCCACTCACCTGCAACACAGGCAGCCGTGACTTGCACAGATCTTACAAACCATGGAATGGATCCCATATCTGAAAGGTATCACTCTGGAGTGGGAGAAGTAGCCTTACCTCACCATTGCATATACCATGGCAAACAGTGCAGGCAGTCATGTATGTGTGTATGAAGTATGGTACAACATTAATGTAGAAAATAAACAGATGCCCATCTAAGACAGATGACAACACATGTTGCAAACCGGTCATGGAGGTTGCCCAGAAACACGCAGCAACACTTAGGGACTTGCAGGAATGTCTAGCAAGTACTGCCTGTACAGTACCTGTGTCGACAATCACCTGGAATCTGCATAAGTGTGGCCTGTGGGTTAGGGTAATCAGATGGAAGAGTTGTTCCACAGGAAACATCATCCAGGGCTCTCTACAGGTAGCATATGCATAACATATGCATAACATCAAGTCTCACAAAGGCATGTGTTGCAATGTGTATTGAGACCAAGGCTGGAAACTACAGACAGTATTAATAAAGATACATGTGGTGCACAAGCAACACCTCACTCCACCTCAGGCCTACCATTCCCATTTTTACCTTCCTGGTGCCAGTGTACACCTTTAGGTTTGCTGTTCATTAGCAGGAACTACGCCGGTAGACATGGCGTTCTGAATTTGGAACACTGCAAACTAACACTCATGTGTGGCCCATAGTTGTCAAGCATCTGGAATAAGGCTGAGGATGGGGAGGGGTGTCATCCTGAAACACAACAGTGAACTGAAGCATACATCCAAAGCTCACTAAGAATGGCTGTATCTGAACACAGTCAAGGTCATGAATTGTGCCAGACATAACCCTGACTCCATAGCAATAGTGAAGGCACTGTGTGACCTCCAAGGGCTGTGCACATGAGCTGACCTTGCAATCCGGCAGAGTTGGGGGACATCTGTAGGGCAGAGTGACCAAATAATGGCAAGTGAAGTGAAGATGGGCCATGCTAGTACATCCCTTCCAGGAATAGTGATTGCTGTAGTTCACGTAACAGGTGTTGCAACAAACCATTGTGTTAAGGGTGTGCACACTTATGCAACCCACATATTGTATGCATCTCATTCAGCATCTGCACGATTAACACATTTGTTTGATACTGCATTTGATTGCACAGGTCATATGTCACATATCAGGTGTGTGTAATGTTAACATACTCAGTTTTGTGGCCCCATTGCATATCATAGAAGAGGCTGGCATGTCAACAAGGGTGTGTACACTCCTCATATCCACATTAAGCTTTGAAGGTTGTCAGTGTATTTGGATTTTATTGCTCATACATGCACTGCTGATGATGAGATCTGCAAATCAGAGGTCAGGCATTAACTATTGACATCAGTCCTCATATCATCCCAGGTATGTGTCAGACAAACACATAGGGGCTGTGAGCAACAAAGCAAACATAACTGCTACACATATACACATTAATCAATGGTGTGTACACTCATGAGGTATGGTGCACAGTACATGCTAGGGTGCTGTACCGGTACACAGCAATACTGTGTACATGGGTGCAGTGTGTTCCAGGGGAAGGGACATCACCTACTAACACAACTCGTGCATCACAGAGATGTATAATATTGGTAACAAGGATTGAGTATAGCTGCAGTGCATGCTGTTGAGTCCCATATGTCATGCTTGTTGACTGTTGGGTAATGAGAGGTCTGTGTAACATCTTTGTGCCACCTCACCTGTAAGTGTGTGTGTGTGTGTGTGTGTGTGTGTGTGTGTGTGTGTGTGTGTGTGTGTGGTAAGCAATAACGTACAGGTCCTAAATTACATTTTTTTCCCCTCACAGGTGGCGAGGTGGGTCAGAGTCCCTCCTGCAGGCAAACTGATGTTAGTGTCCATACAGACTCTGACAATGATGATAGGTATGGTGAGGTACAGACAGGGTTGTCAGGGTCTGAAGCTGTGCCATCGGTTGACATCCCACTTTTATCCACCCCATCCCCGGACACAGTCACAATGCCCATACATACCCCATCACCAGTGGCCATAGATGAGAGACAGTTGGCGGGCAGTGGCATGGGACAAACAGTGTGGGGACTATGGCAAGTGTGTCTGTACACAGCAGCCATAGCCAGATGACCAGCAAGGTACCACACAGGCAGATGTACAGGGGTGCTTGTAAGAGGGCTACTGGCCATCATGCCCTTGGCAGAAGTGCAGGTGTCACCAGACGCATGTTAAGGGCCATCACGGAGGCACAGGCACATATGGAACGTTACACCAGACAGAGTATGAGGCTCCACAGGGCTACTCATTCTTCTGTACTTGACAACATCTGTGATCTTGCAGGTGCCCACCGTTATTTTGCAGAGGCCATGGACAGACGGTTGGGTGAGATGGTAGGAATCCTAGACTGTGTGGTGTCTGCATTAGAGCATGTGGTGGGAGTAGGGCGTCAACCACATGGATGTAGGTCAGCAATACAAACAGGTAGTGGTCTACTTGGATGGGCAACAACTCACAGCTGCTCCCGTAGTGGTAGTACCAGCACCAGCACTGCAGGAGGGGGTGCTGTCCACACCACAATGCAGCAGGCCATGTGCACGTGGTCCTGGCCGGTCCCAACAGGGATGCAGATCCAGCGGACAACTGTCATCATCAGGGGAGAGTAACATATCTGGGCTTCTACCTGGTAGTGCCTGTGGAACCCCTGGCAGGCACAGTTCCCGTGTCCATGGCCAGACATGGTGAACTGTACACCCTGCCATGTATGGTCTGCAGCTGTCCAACAAACTCCTGTATAGGGCAGCCACATGTCAGGACTGTGCGCATACATACACACACAAATCACCAACACAGCTAGGGCACCACCATACCTACACACACCACATCTGTTCAGCCCAATTGATAAAGAACTCCCAACACACACACACATTATGTCAACTAAACAGCTCAGCCTAGGTCTATGGCAAACCCACAACACACCCTGTGCATATGATGATACCTGTGCCACATACCTGTCATCCATACCATTGATGCAAGGACTTGCTAATGTGGTTCTGATGCACAGGGTGAATGTACTAAGGTTTAGCAATGTAATGCTTTTTACATGTTTTCAGCTGGAATATTTAATGATTACATGTCAGGGTATGTAGCTGTCCAGCCATGATGCATTATAGCTGTTATTAACACAGACTGATTGTGGTCTCCATAATGTATTCAGTTTGTGTTGTAGGTGTCTATGTGTCAGCAGGATGTTGGCCTGCTGTCCTTTCCTACAAGGAGTATGGCACTGTGGTGATACATTGACTGTGTCATATCCTGGGTACAGCTGAACACAAGCAACAGGTCTGTATAACAGTTACTGCATGTGCCACATGGCTGGTAGGTCTGAGGGGTGTATACAGGTGAGTGCATGGTGTCTGATGACAGCAGCTCTTCTACAGTGGACACTGGCAGGTGTACTGGGTGGCACAAAACAAATGTTTGTGAATACACACACACACACACACACACACACACACACACACACACACACACACAAAGGCTTTGGTGTTGATGCAATACACAGAGAATATTGTACACATGGATGTACTTCATTTTGTAATGAACTCATTTTGACCTATGTAATTCTACCAAGACCAAATAGCCAAAACATCACATCAGTAAGCCAGTTTAATGTCATTGACAATGGTGCTGGAGGGTATATGTCCACTTCCCCAATGTAGTGCAATCCTGGAGTTGGTAAACATAGATGTGCTGATGTGGGTGGTACAGCCCTCCACTTTGGAGGGTGTGGGGTGGTGTAGAACCACACATAGTGTGATTAACAACTACTTAACCTAACATAAACTGTACAGTATGACAGCAGACTAGGTGGGGGGATACGCACAACAATAACCCCTAATGTGGGTGGCTGTGCCCACAACAATCACACCCAACTATATACACCAACTCCAGTATGGCTGTACAACTGCACAGTGGGGAAGAGGGCATTTACACATCCACTACTAGTTTTGATGGAATGAATTTCCACAAGATGATTCCTCTGAAATGTTACCTTTTGCCAGTTGGGTCTCAGACAAATGATCTCCTGGGACATGTATTTTTTGTAAACTGAAGTAGACCCCTTCACATACACACACTTACTTGGCAACACTGAGAGTAGAACCCCTACCTAGGTATTTATTGCTACTAATGTGTTTGGCCTTAATTGCACACACCACAGAGCTTTTAGGATGAGGTAAGCAGCCAAGATGGATACCTGACATCTGCACATCTGTACAGAGGACAAACAGAAATCAGCTAGCCAACAGGTTATGCATTAGGATGAATGTTTTGACAGAAAGACGTCTCTGACACTGATAAGCATGCCATTACTACATGACAGCAGCCCTCAATGACATATCCTAAACACATAGTAGTCTACAGTTAGTATCCACATATCAAATCAATATCCAGTAGCAGATACTTAATAACATACAGCTCACACACCAAGAACACGATAGTCAGTACTCAGAGTCCAGCTTTGCATGCAGAGGTGTATGGTTCCAGTACTAAAATCTGCAATCTACTCTTACTTGGAAAACTGTTAAAAGTAGTAATGTAATGATACAATACATGCAAGTGTGACTGCATATAATCTGGGATACTACCCATGTATGAAACACATACAAAGAGAAAAGATTGTTGTACTAGCCATGTATACGTAGGTGTCCCATAAAGTATACTCACACCCTTTGCTACTGTAATGACAGCACATAGAGGTATGTTATGTACATGGAATTAAATACACTTATTAAAGATGTCATTATCTTGCTATTTTATCAGACTGGAATGTGATCACTGGTGACCAGGGCTGAGCTATGCTTAGCAGCTGTAAGCATTGCTTAAATGTAAATGCTAAGCACATTTGTGCACTGGTAAGCAAAGCCTACATGGTGCAAGAGCTTATTCATTTAACCGTATGTTAGCAGTGCTTACCATCGCGCAAACCTGCTTAAAGCTGCTCAAAACTGCCTTAACCACTCTGTATCCAACAGTCCTTGTTCTGCCTAGCAACAAAATAAACAGCCGTTGCAGGTCTTGAACCCAGGACCCTGTACACTATAGTCACAGCAGTTAAACCCTAAGCCATCACAGCTGTGAAGGTGTCTGTTATTTTTTTCAAATATATCATGCAGTACACATACTGAATAGTGGTGAACAACTGCTTTGACTGCTACAATTGTTTAGTACTTGTAAGTGAAAATAGTGTTAAATCAGTCATGTTTTTATATCTGAATATACACATAGATAAATACGGTGGGATACATCTGGGAAGGTTTATACAACACTCATGTTTACACATAACAAGGATATGTATATGTGTATGTATATATATATATATATATATATATATATATATATATGTGTGTGTGTATATATATATATATATATATATAAATATATATATATATATATATATATGTAAACATATGTATATATATCTCTATATATATATATATATATATATATATATATATATATACATATATAGATATATGTATACATGTACATACTCACATATATATATGCATATATATATATATATATATATATATATATATATATATATGCATATATATATATATATATATATATATATATAAAACATATGCCCATAACATGTATAACATGTAGTGGAGTCATACCTCAGCACCATAAGTCAAAACATCTTAGTGTAAGGGAATCTAATGTAAGTATTGCAGGTATGAATGTAGAATGTTGCTACAGTAGCAGGGGTTGTGTCAACAGACATGTTGTGTAAGAAGTCACTTCTGATACTGACATGTACGCCAGCAGTTACTGACAGACATCATAAGATTATCATAGTGAAGTACCACACAAATCACAGTAATAATCCTGTGGAATACAGCAGAAATATGACCAATAAATGTGGACAGTCTGACACAATTTGGTCAGTCCAGAGGTATACACAGAACTCCTTAGTGCAAGATGTGTGGACTAAGCCTGACAAAGGGGATGTTTACAGCCATGAAAATGAGGATATTACACAAATACTGGAATAGATAAGTTCACACAGTTAATGCATTCACACCCTCCTGTCTGTCCTAACACATATTAACCAGAGGAGCAGAGGTCCCAAGCCCACATACTTCTCACTAGTTAGTGACATACATCTTCACAGCATCCCACTGCTTTTCTAGAAATGCACAACACATATGGTGGCCAGGCAACAGTACATCTGACAAATATCTGGACATAACATCACACTAGGTAAATACACTGCACTGCTAGGCATGTCGCAAAATACTGTGTAAACTACAGTCAGACTGCCACAACACTGACCCAAGTTTCCTATGGGGGAATACACATGTACTTGCAAATATAGCAGGCACTACAGGCATGTAACAGCACAGAGTAACAGACACCAGTGTGAAAGTGCATACCCACAACCAATCTCAACACAGTCACAGTCACATTATGGTAAGCCTAATTAACAGTACAGTATATGGACTGTGTGAACAAAACCATCCTCATATTTGCCACTCACACACTAACCCTACATGTGGCCCAATACACAGTGTAGTCTGATGCCTGACTGTGATATGGGACATGTCTCAGTCTGGCTCTACAAACATATACACTGATAGGGTACCAGAAACTGGAGCAGCATGCAATGTCAGACAGAACAGGACCAAGAACACTGACATCTACCACAGTCTGTACACAGGCCAAGTAACATATTCACAAAACACTGCTACACAATACTGACACTCTGTCAACAATCACCATAATATCACCATAAGTACACAGACCTCACTACTGTACAGACTACAACAGAATCTCCAGGTTTTGTCCTCAAACATAAAGCCTACTATACATAACATGTCTAGCAGTCTGATATCTCACTGGCTTATCAGGTATGATGTCAGTAAATAATGATATACTGTACATATGCACCTCTTACTGCATGACATATGGACAAACGGTGACAGACTTGGGGGACAGAGGCACAAACACAAGGCCAATATTGACATATTGCTGTGGTAAACTGAGATAATTCCTGGTGTAACAGGGTTTGTTGTGACATATCTCTTCTGAGGGATATGAAGTCAGTAACTCACATGGATGTCACCATGTACTGACTGCAATAATCAGACCATGCTACTGCATTTCTAAAGATAGGAAATGTGTGAGTAACACATCACATCTAAGACTTCAAACTCAGGCCAGTCTGCAGATAGCCCTACAGGTGAGAGTTTCCTCAACCACATAACACTATCATGCCAGACTTTAAATCATGTAGAACAGTCATATCTGCACAAACCCTGTTAAACCAACATTGCTTCAAATGTAGAACAGCAATACTTACATTCTGTCCCCATGTCTGAAACATCCCCCTCCTGTTTGTTGGCCTGTCTCCACAGTGTATGTTGTAAGAGGTATTTCCAACTACCCTCTGTGATGCTGTTTTACAGACACCCACATGAAGTCCTGCTCACAGTGAAGGAAAAGGGCCAACACCCACATGAAGTGCTTAGTTATAGGAGTGTGTTTCAATGCAATTGGCTGTTGGAATGATACCATAGCTATTCCACATGCAATTAGCAAGTGGGGGACTGCAATTCATGCACAGGCCATCAGCTGATCATGAGCATTACTTACAAAACTCAAGCTGCTGCCTGTGCAAAACAGATGCACTTTTCCACATCCACCAGAGATAGAGAGAGACAGAAACAAAGTAAGATATAGCAGGCACTGCAGGCATGTAACAGCATAGAGTAACAGACACCAGTGTGAAAGTGCATACCCACAACCAGTCTCAACAGAGTCACAGTCACATTATGGTAAGCCTAATTAGTAGTACAGTATATGGACTGTGTGAACAAAACCATCCTCATATTTGCCACTCACACACTGACCCTACATGGCCCAATACACAGTGTAGTCTGATGCCTGACTGTGGCATGGGACATGTCTCAGTCTGGCCCTACAAACATACACTGATAGGGTAACAAAAACTGGAGCAGCATGCAATGTCAGATAGAAAAGGACCAAGAACACTGACATCTACCATTGTCTGTACACAGGCCAAGTAACATTTATTTTATTTATTTATTTAACATTTGTTGACCGGGAATGTCCGACTAGGTTCCACAGAGCCTGTTTTCAGCGGAGGCCCGGGGAGAAATGCTCCAGATGCATGTCTTTGGAATTCACAATTCACTGCTATACAATACCACACTCTGTCAACAATCACTATAAGTACACAGACCTCACTACTGTATAGATTACAACAGAATGACCAGGTACTGTCCTCAAAAATAAGGCCTACTATACATAACATGTCTAGCAGTCTGATATCTCACTGGCTTGTTATCAGGTATAATATCAGTAAATACTGATATACTGTACATATGCACCTCTTACTGCATGACATATGGACAAACTGTGACAGACTTAGGGGACAGAGGCACAAACACAGGGCCAATATTGACATATTGCTGTGAAAAACTGAGAAAATTCCTGGTGTAACAGGGTTTGTTGTGACATATCTCTTCTGAGAGATATGAAGTCAGTAACTCACATGGATGTCACCATGTACTGATTGCAATCATCAGAGTATGCTACTGCATTTCTAAAGATAGGAAATGTGTGAGTAATACACCACATCTAAGACTCCAAACTCTGGCCAGTCTGCAAATAGCCCTACAGGTGAGAGTTTCCTCAACCACATAACCTATCATGCCAGACTTTAAATTATGTACAACAGCCTTATCCACACAAACCCTGTTAAACCAACATTACTTCAAATGTAGAACAGCAATACTTACATTCTGTCCTCATGTCTGGAACATCCCCCTCCTGTTTGTTGGCCTGTCCCCACAGTGTATGTTGTAAGAGGTATTTCCAACTACCCTCTGTGATGCTGTTTGTCAGACACCCATATGACGTCCTGCTCACAGTGAAGGAAAAGGGCAAACACCCACATGAAGTGCTTAGCTATAGGAGTGTGTTTACATGCAATTGACTATAGGAATGATACCATAGCTGTTCCACATGCAATTAGCAAGTGGGGGACTGCAATTTGTGCACAGGCCATCAGCTGATCATGAGCATTACTTACAAAACTCAAGCTGCTGCCTATGCAAAACAGATGTACTTTTACACATCCACCAGAGAGGAAGAGAGACAGAGACAGAGAGACAGAGACAAAGTAAAAAAGGAAGGGAGTAAGAGAGTAAGAGCCAAGTGTGTTTGTGTATGATCCGTGGGTGGAGAGTGGTATCTGGGTATTATAAGGGTTGCCTACATTGTTTACTAATCCATACTGTCACATAGTAATTGCACATGGCTGTACACATTTATGGCTGAGAATTGCCTACAACAACCTCTACAGTGTTTGAAAACTGTTGGCCTTGTAATGTGGACATTGGGACATATAGGTCCTCAATATAATGATGTAGCAAAACTGATACTGCAATGGATCCCTTCATTATACAACCACCCCAACAGGATACTGATGACACACACGCAAACACACACGTACCAGTACTGACTTTCAACCCCCTACCTGACTATGTATTGCTATTACAGTGTTACGCAGTTATTGCATGCACCACAGAGCTTATGTGTTGGAGAGCTGTCCAAAGATATCTTTGAAGGTGAGTGACATCAACAAAGTGCTAAAGGAGGGGTAAGGGGAAGTGTAGTAAGTGTGAATGTCCACAAAATCAGGTGTCAAAGAAGACACACACACACTTTCTCAGAGAAACACACACATTATCACAGCTGGCAGGATCAGGATTAGAACTCCTACCTAACTACTTTGTTACACTACAGTATTACGCAGTTATCACAGGTGCCAAAGAGCTTACAGGGCTGAAACATGGCCAAAGGGTTATTGCAAGGTGAATGACATCAGCAGGCATGCTAAAGTAGGGCAATGGGAGGTGTAGTGAGTGTGAATGACTTAAAACCATTCATCTCCCACACACACAGCACACACACAGCACACATCACACACACACACACACACACACACACACACACACACGCACACACACACTTGCCAGTACTGAGATGCATGTGTTCATTGCTTCACAGGTGTGTAGCAGGTGAATGGGCATGAAGGCTGTACAAGGCTATGCAAAGGGAATACCTTGGCATAAGGCCACATGACAATAGTCCCCAGTATGGCTCAGGGGTGTAGTATGGGTATTGTATTCACCATCCACTCATCTGGGTTACTATTGTGGGTGGCCAGTGATGTGTATTGTTTCCCATGTATGTGATCTATATTCCATAACATGGACAGTGTCTGGGTTGTGCACATGTCCCACATGCATGTTCTTTGACGCGTGGAAGTGTACTTGATGTCTCTGGGGCATGTTGTGTGGACAGATTGTTATTTTCTGATGTAGAATTCTTGACCTCATTTGGTGAGACTTTGCTATGTAACTGAGGTTGTGCTTGCACCTACATTGACAGCATGACACAGGTATTCAGTGGAGTTAGTGGCATCTGTCCATACAGGGCATGTGTATAAGGCATAGTATTCCCTTGTGGGTTATGTCTGCAGACTCTACAGTTGTTGAAGGCATAACCCAGCCACTGGGGATGCACAAGCCAGTGCATTTCTTTGTGCAGGTCCCAAGCCCGGATAAATGGGGAGGGTTGCGTCAGGAAGGGCATCCGGCGTAAAACTTCACCAAATCATTTCATGCAGACACCAGTAAATATTTCCATACCGGATCGGTCAAGGCCTGGGTAAACAACAACCACCACCAGTACTGTTAGCCAACAGGGTGCTGGCGGAAATTGGGCTACAGTTGGATGAAGGAGGAGAAGAGGTAGAAGGCATGGCCGAAGGCAGGAAGAGAGGAGAAAGGCTAGGACTGTGGTAGTGAGGGTCGGAACTTTGAATGTTGGCAGTATGACTGGTACAGGGAGAGAGCTAGCTGATATGATGGGCAGAAGGAAGGTTGGTATATTGTGTGTGCAAGAGACCAGATGGAAGGTGAGTAAGGCTAGGTGTATCAGAGGTGGGTTCAAATTGTTTTATCATGGTGTGGATGGGAGGAATAATGGCGTAGGAGTTAATCTGAAGGAACAGTATACTAAGAGTGTTTTGGAGGTGAAAAGAGTGTTGGATAGAGTGATGTTTATGAAGCTGGAAATTGATGGTGTAATGATGAATTTTAGTGCATATGCTCCACAAGTTGGGTGTGCAATGGATGAGAAAGAAAAATTCTGGAGTGAATTGGATGACGTGGTGATGACTGTACCCAAGGGTGACAGAGTGGTGATTGGAGCAGAGTTCAATGGGCATGTTGGTGAAGGGAACAGAGGGGATGAGGAAGTGATGGGTAGGTATGGTGTTAAACAAAGGAATGCAGAAGGTCAGATGGTAGTGGATTTTGCGAAAAGGATGAACATGGCTGTGGTGAATACATATTTTAACAAGAGGGAGGAGCATAGGGTGACATATAAGAGTGGAGGAAGATGCACCCAGGTGGATTATATCTTATGTAGGAGGGCCAGTTTGAAGGATACTGGAGACTGTAAAGTGGTGACCGGAGAAAGTGTAGTTAGGCAGCATAGGATGGTGGTTTGTAGGATGACGGTGATCAAGAAGAGGAGGAGGAGTGCGTGGGCAGCACCAAGGATCAAATGGTGGAAATTGAAAAAGGGTAATTGTGAGGTGGAGTTCAGGGATGAGTTAAGACAGGCACTGGGTGGCAGTGAAGAGTTACCAAATAGCTGGGTAACTACAGCAGAGCTAGTAAGGGAGACGGCTAGAAAGGTGCTTGGTATCACATCTGGACAGAGGAAGGACAACAAGATGCCCTGGTGGTGGAATGAGGAAGTACAGGAGAATATACAGACAAATAGGTTGGCAAAGAAGAAGTGGGATTGTCAGAGGGATGAAGAAAGTAGACAGGAGTATAATGAGATGAGGTGCATGGCAAAGAGAGAGGTGGCGAAGGCTAAGGATAAGGCATATGAAGAGTTGTATGAAAGGTTAAACACTAAGGAGGGAGAAAAGGACCTGTATTGATTGGCTAGACAGAGGGACCGAGCTAGGAAAGATGTGCAGCAGGTAAAGGTGATAAAGGATAATGAGGGAAACATACTCACAAGTGATGAGAGTGTGTTGAGGAGATGGAAAGAGTACTTTGAGGGGTTGATGAATGAAGAGAATGAGAGGGAGAGAAGATTGGATGATGAAGGATAGTGAATCATGAAGTACAATGGATTAGCAAGGAGGAAGTAAGGATAGCTATGAAGAGAATGAAGACTGGAAAGGCTGTTGGCACAGATGACATACCTGTGGAAGCATGGAGGTGTTTAGGTGAAATGGCAGTGGAGTTTTTAACCAGATTGTTTAATGAAATCTTGGAAAGTGAGAGGATGCCTGAGGAATGGAGAAAAAGTGTTTTGGCACTGACTTTTAAGAATAAGGGTGATGTGCAGAGCTGTAGTAACTACAGAGGGATTAAACTGATCAGTCACAGCATGAAGTTATGGGAAAGAGTAGTGGAAGCTAGGTTAAGAAGGGACGTGATGATTAGTGATCAGCAGTATGGTTTCATGCCGGGAAAGAGCACTACAGATGCAATGTTTGCTCTGAGAGTGTTGATGGAGAAGTACAGAGAATGTCAGAAGGAGTTGCGTTGTGTTTTTGTAGACTTAGAGAAAGCATATGACAAGGTGCCTAGAGAGGAGTTGTGGTATTGTATGAGGAAGTCAGGAGAGTCAAAGAAGTATGTAAGAGTGGTACAGGATATGTATGAGGGTAGTGTGACAGCGGTGAGGTCTGCGGTGGGAGTGATGGATGCATTTAAGGTGGCGGTGGGGTTACATCAAGGATCAGCTCTGAGCCCTTTCTTATTTGCAATGGTGATGGACAGGTTGACAGACGAGATCAGACAGGAGTCCCTGTGGACTATGATGCTTGCAGATGACACTGTGATCTGTAGTGAGAGTCGGGAACAGGTGGAGGAGACCCTGGAGAGATGGAGATATGCTCTAGAGAGAAGAGGAATGAAGGTCAGCAGGACTAAGACAGAATATATGTGTGTGAATGAGAGGGAGGATAGAGGAATGGTGAGGATGCAGAGTTAAAGATGTTAAGATTTGCACTGGGTGTGACGAGGGTGGACAGGATTAGGAATAAGTATATTAGAGGGTCAGCCTAGGTTGGAAGGTTTGGAGACAAAGTCAGAGAGGCAAGATTACGTTGGTTTGGACATGTGCTGAGGATGGATGCTGGGTATGTTGGGAAAAAGATGCTAAGGATGAAGCTACCAGGTAACAGGAAAAGAGGAAGGCCTAAGATAAGGTTTATGGATGTGGTGAGAGAGGACATGCAGGTGGTTGGTGTGACAGAGCAAGATGCAGAGGACAGGAAGAAATGGAAACAGGTGATCCACTGTGGTGACCCCTAATGGGAACAGCCGAAAGAAGATGATGATGACAGTTGTTGCAGGTGTCCAGTGGGGAACATAGCAAAAGGGCCACTGTAAGCATTTATTTGTCTACTGTGGGGATGGAACAGGGTGCCATGTCCTTTTACTTGCTGGATAACACACACTCAGTCAGGAGATGTAACACATCACAGTACTGTCTGATGTCAGTGGCACTGTTGTGGTCAACAGGCATTTAGTCCACTGCAATCACACTGTGGTTACTATCTGTGAAGCAATATGCAGGGAACTACCAATACAGTGGTTGTTGCCTAGCCAAGTGTGTTTGTGTATGACACGTGGGTGGAGAGTCTCTGAGTAATAGAAGGGTTGCCTATATTTTTCACCAATCCATAATGTCACATGTAGGGCTATGAATTGTCTACACCAACCTCTCCAGTGTTTGACATCTGTTGCCCTTGTAAATTGGACATTGTGACATATACTAGGTCCTCAACATAATAATTTAGCAAAACCTACCCCACAATGGATCCGGTTATTACACAATCACACCAACCTCCACACAGGCTACTAATGACAGACAATGACAGACACACACACACACACACACACAAACACACACACACACACACACACACACACACACACACACACACACACACACACACACACACACACACACACACACCAGTACAGAAATTCAAACCCCTACCTAGCTATGTATTGCTACTACAGTGTACCTCATTTATTGCATGCACCACAGAGCTTATAGGATGGATGTTGTCCCAAGGTACTTCTAAGGTGAGGCACATCACCAGCCCTTGTAAATACTGGCATTGGGTGATGTAGTGGATGAGAGATCCCAAAAATAATTTTACCCAACACACACATTTACATTTGCCAGGGTGAGGTTCAAACCTCTATTTAACAATCTTTATGGACCATTACATTACGCATTTACCACATGCACCACTGACCTGACATGGTTTAGGGTTGGCAACAGGTACTTCAAGGTGGATGCTATCTGCAGGACTGCTAAAGTCAGGCTCTGAGATGTGTACTGGGTGTAAATGGGGCCAACATCTTTAAGGTATAGACATACATATGTACACACACAAACAATTGCCACAGATGAGATTCAAACCCATACCTATGTAGTTACTGCTACTACATTGTTCCGCATTTATGGCATACGCCATGGAGCTTACATGTTGGAGAGATCTCTACAAGTAGTTTTGAAGATGACTAATATCAGCAGCAGTGCTACAGGAGGGGTAAGGGGAGAGTAGTAAGTGTGAATGTCCATAAAATCATTGATAATCAAAGACAAACACTCTCTCTCACACAAACACACACAGTTGCCATGCCTGGGATTAGAACTCCTATCTAACTAGTATGCTACACTATAGTATTATGCAGTTATTGCAAAAGCCACAGAGCTTATATGTTGGAGAGCTCTCCACAGGTATCTTTGAAGGTGATTAACATCAGCAGCAGTGCTAAAGGAGGGGCAAGGGGGGAGTAGTAAATGGGAATGTCCATAAAATCAGGTACACGCACACTCTGTCTCACACAAACACACACAGTTTCCATCTCGGAGATTAGAACTCCTACCTAACTAGTATGCTACACTATAGTATTATGCAGTTATCACAAGAGCCACAGAGCTTATGGGGTTGGCACTTGTCCATAGGGTTATTTCAAGGTGACTGACATCAGCAGGCTTGCTAAAGTAGGGCAATGGGAGATGTAGTGACTGTGAATGGCCTCAATATCATTCATCTCCACAAACACACACACAGAGTTTCACAGTTGCCATGTCTGGGATTAGAACGCTTAACTAACTAGTATGTTACACTATAGCATTATGCAGTTATCGCAAGCACCACAGAGCTTATACGGCTGGCACTTGTCCAAAGGGTTATTTCAAGGTGACTGACAGCAAGCTTGCTGAACTAGGTCAATGGTGGATGTAATGACTGTGAGTGGCCTCAAAATCATTCATCTCTACACACACACACACACACACACACACACACACACACACACACACACAGCTAAATAGGGCAATGGGAGGTGTAGTGACTGTGAATGGCCTCAAAATCATTCATCTCCACACACACACACACACACACACACACACACACACACACACACACACACACACACACACAGAGTTTCACAGTTGCCATCTCGGAGATTAGAACTCATACCTAACAAGTATGCTATACTATAGTATTACACAGTTATCACAAGTGCTACAGAGCTTATTGGGCTGGCACTTGTCCAAAGG
This sequence comes from Protopterus annectens, assembly GCF_019279795.1. Taxonomy (NCBI): domain Eukaryota; kingdom Metazoa; phylum Chordata; order Ceratodontiformes; family Protopteridae; genus Protopterus; species Protopterus annectens. The sequence continues at coordinate 340,021,947 of NC_056729.1, forward strand.
GTTATTTCAAGGTGACTGACATCAGCAGGCTTGCTAAAGTAGAGCAATAGGAGGTGTACTGACTGTGAATGGCCTCAAAATCATTCAACTACACACACACACACACACACACACACACACACACACACACACACACACACACACACACACACACACACATAATTTCACAGTTGCCATGTCTGGGATTAGAACTCCTACCTAATTAGTATGCTATACTATAGCATTACACAGTTATCGCAAGCAGCACAGAGCTTATGGGGCTAGCACTTGTCCAAAGGGTTATTTCAAGGTGACTGACATCAGTAGGCTTGTTAAAGTAGGGCAATGGGAGGTGTAGTGACTTTGGATGGCTTCAAAATCATTCATCTACACACACACACACACACACACACACACACACACACACACACACACACACACACACACACACACACACACACACAGTTTCCATATCTGGGATTAGAACTCATACCTAACTAGTATGCTACACTACAACATTACGCAGTTATCACAAGCACAATGGAACTTATAGGGCTTGCATTTGGCCAAAGGGTTTATTTCAAGGTGACTGACATCAGCAAGCTTGCTAAAGTAGGGCAATGGGTGGTGTAGTGACGGTGAATGGCCTCAAAATCATTCATCACCACACACACACACGTTTCACTGTTGCCATGTTTGGGATCTAACTAGTTTTCTACCCTACAGTATTACACATGTACCGCAAGAGCCATGCAGCTTATAAGGCTGAGACTTGGCCTGAGGTTTATTTCAAGGTGACTGACATCAGCAGGAGTGCTAACATGGGCAATAAGAAGTGTAGTGTGTGTGAATGGGCCATAAACCATTCCTCTGGAAACACATACACACACTCAGTAACACACAACCTTACATTTGACAGGACTGTGTATACAAATGCTAGTGAATACTGATTTGTACTATCATGTTACACAGTTACCACAAGCACCACAGACACTATAGGGCTGAGGGCTACCAAAAGCAATGTCTACAGTGATTGATATCAGCATATCATGTGATATTGGCCAATTGAATGTTTGGTGGGTGGGACAAGCCTCATGATGGAAATCTCTCTGTCACTGTCTGTCTCTCTCTTCCCCACATCTCTGTGTGTGTACATTTCACATATTATAGTGTGTTGGCCTTGGAAATGTGTGAGTATTCCTATCCAATGTGTGTGCAAAGCATAAATGGTATACAGTGTAGTGTGTGTGCACAGACATCTGTGACGGACAGATATGTATAGTCCACTGTGCTGTCAGACATGGGCTTCATTTCTCCAAGTGTAGGAGCATGCCAGTATGACCTTCTGTACTGAGTGCGCAGATCCATTCCAGGTAGGCTGTACTCCAGTCCAGGATTTGGTGTTCTACGCCTACAGCTAACAACCTGTTTCTGCAGGATATCTGTAGATAGGTTGACAATATGGAGTCACAATGGGCGACATATAGTGGGATACTGTAACAGTTGTGTCTATGTTGCTTGTGTTACATGGTTGGTGTTAGCAGAAATATTCAGGCATATGTACTGTTTTACACTGTGATGTATTATGTCATCAACTACTGACAGATATACTTATTTGCTCACAGTTATTTCCTGGGAAATACAAGATGAATGAAGCTGCATCCAGTATTGTGGGCTGCAGCCTACATATTCTTGTACACTCATGCCATTCTGGAGGGGTAGCCGCAGACAATTGCTGATGGGTCTGTGTAAATGGTCCAGCATCTTGGTACTGTGGTGGCTGAGGATCCCCTGCTTGTACATATATCGACATAACAGAATGGCCATATCCTGCTGTGGCCATACCTCTCAGCTGTACAGATTCACCCAGGTTACCCAGAGCCAGAGCTCATATATCTGGTCAGTCCCCCTTCACATTGGAGTTGACAAGCAGGTTTGTAGCCCCCCATTACTAAGTTTACAGGCAGGGGTAGTATGGGCACACATCAGAGTTTCAGAGTTCACACACTCCATGATGTCCATGTTTCTGCTCCCCCCACTCTGTTATTCTATCCTCTTCCTAACATTATGCGAGCAATATCTGAGAAGTATCCCTATAGTTGTCCCTTCATCCCAGCGGTATTTAGGGGTTGGTCCACAGTTCATGCAGTAAGGTGGGCATGCTACTGGGATTTGTCAACATGGCCTTGCATTTGTGTTCTGTTGACTGTGTTATGTTGTTAGTTGGGACCCCATGAGATAACATACACTGGCAGTACGGGTGAGGCACAGGCCTTTGACAGAGGACTGTAGGGCATTTGGCAGTGATGCAGGCCATCTGTAGCAGGACAGTGCATTCTGTCACTCCTACATTCCCAGGCTGAGAGCCACTGGATTCCCCTGGGTTGACAGGGTAAGTGTGCGAGGTGTTAATGGCAACAGTTCCTCTTCATATTAATCTATTGGTCTGGATGCTAGCAGGGTGCTGCTTACTGCTATGGACACACCTGCATGGGACACCTCTTCAGCATGCTGCATTCTGTGGGTATTCCTATACAAAAGTGGGGGTCATACTGTACTTGTTCCCAACAGCCGGAATATGACCTGTGATAAAACTGTGTCTGATGGTGAGGTGAGCTGAGTGCATGTGTGATATGGAAGCTTCTTGCAGCTGACTCACAGATATAGCTGGGATATTCCCCTTATGCTGCCTTGTGCAGGGACATAGGCAGTCTCGCATTACTTCATAACTGTGCCTTTTGTGGTCTGCCACTGATTAGCCATACTATATCAGTATTCAGTACTACACAGACAACTAATGTGCTGCTAACCTGTATGTACAATTCCAAAGGTGTGTGCAGTTGACAGTTACATTTTATGTACTTTTGTCTAGAGTACTTCCACCTGTGTACTGTGTGTATGTCTGGGCCCACATTCATGGCATGTCCATCTTTCAGACAGTGACATATATTGACATCTGGACAGTGAGTATAGATAACTGCTGAGATGGGAATTGCTGAGATGCATTGTGGTTGGCACTGCAGTTGCTGGAACATGGCCCTGTCATCAACAGTACTGGCCATAGGCCACCGAGACACAACCCTCCATGCCTACATGCTGACCACTTCCAGACAATATTGAACACACAACAACCTAACACACAGACCTCTGCATATTGTACACATGCAACAATCTATCCTGTAAATTGGGCCAGCTCAGGTAATCTGTGCTCCACTGTTATTAAACCCACATGTACATATTACTGCATTTCTACATAGGATTGTGGTGGGGGGGGTCACACCTGACAACTGTAAACATTTGCTATGACTGTCCTGGTATTTCAGGTACTCTGTTGGCTTCCATTTCATTTTGTATTCTGACCAATCATGCAGACTAGAGGCATATCAGTAGAGTACAGATCTTAGGTTTTATTGACCTGCATTTCAGGTTCAGACTTCTTACCCTTCAGAACTAACATACAACTGCCAGACATGTTGTAGTCTGTCTGTGTAGGTCTGGAGGGGGCTGTTCACCATTGCCATCAACTGGAGGCCTTAGCACAACCTTTCTTTATGGTCATCTACACCTGTCCTGCTGGCTGAGGCTGGTGTTGGGTATGTGAGCCTCACTGACATGCATGCATGTGTCCTATGGACACACATTTGGGTCACCACATGTACTGCACTGGGATATTTTACCATGTCTAGTACTGCCTACTTTGCTGACACCAGTATTTGTTATAGATTGCATGCTGCCCATATAAGTGTCCACTATCTGCTACCATCCCATTCAGCCACCTGATTCTCTTGCATGCTCACATCCATACCACAGATACAACTAGCAGAACATACTACTCCATTCAGCAATTAATAGGAGTGACTTACCTTGTGGCTGTGCCATTATTAAAGATAGTGCTGGAGGGCTGACTATGTCGGATACACATAGTACACTCCCTATACATGGTAAAGCACAGGTAGTGTCATGCTTGGCATCCCTTTTACTGTATGTGCGAGTCAGAGAGAGGTATCATTCCCTGGGTAGCTACCATGTCAGTGTATATGCTATGCATTGCCTCTTTGCCAAAGCCTGGGCATACTGGGCATGCCTTCCTCTGCTTACATGGGCAGGCAAAGGGTTGTTCCTCCTCTGAGTCCCTCTGTGCCTGTGATGGCCTTGGCAATGGTGGGGGCTGTGTGGCCTTGCCCCATGCAGTTCCTGCTGCAGCTGTTTCCACAGGATCATATTGTGTAGCATGGCACATACAATGAACATTTGTGTACTTGTAGCTGGAGAGTACTGCAAGGCTCCACTGGATATGTCCTGGCAGCAGAACCGTGACTTGAGCATCCCAAACACACACTCTATTATGATTCTGGTTTGTCCGTGTGCGTCATTATGGAGTTCTTGATCGGGTGTGTGTGTATTTCTGATGGGTGTCATCAGCCACGGCTCCAGTGCGTAACCAGCATTCCCCACTAGGTGGCCATATGGGATGTCCCCACTGGCAAATGTCTAGTACAGCTGTATCATATGCCAAATGTGGGAGTCGTGATATTTCTAGGGCTGCCAGCACACACATTCAAGATAATGCCATAGGCATCACACACGACCTGGCAGTTGATGGAGGGGAAGCCCTTGTGGTTTATGTAGACCCAACCCCACTCACCGGGTGGTGCTTTGATGTGTATGTGCGTGCAGTCTATAGCACCCACTACCTCAATTTCTTTCTTCTTCCTTCTGCTGTTTTCCCTTCCCATTCTGCTATTTGGTGGAAGAGATGCATATTGCTGGTCAATGCCTCACGGGTCTTGAGGAAATATATATGCTCACCGGCATGTGCTGACATGGCATCCAGGAAGTAGTGGAGTACCCTGGATGCTGATGCCTGTGAGATCCCCATGATATCCCCAGTTGGCCTTTGGAAGGTACCTGTGGCTAGTATTCTTAAACCTACACATACCTTGGTATCCACTGGGATGGGTTCCCCTCTGTTTGTTCTGTGTGTGAGGCATGGACGGCAAGCTCAGCAATTTGCTGTAGAAGGTCCCTGTCCACCCTATAGTGCTCCACTGTCTCCAGCTTATGTAGCCCCTGGTAAGTTACCTTGGGTCTGTGCACTCTTCTCCTCCTCCTCACTGGGGGTTGGTCGTCAGCATTGACATCCTCACCACCCTCAGTCTCTTCCATATAGTGATGTATGAGAGCAACAGCAGCCCCTAACATTTTGATAGTTTTGTCAGATAAAATTTCCCCATCTGTGTACACCGGTGGTGTAGAGTTTGTGGGAAAAAACAGAGTGAAAGGTGTTTGCATAGTTTATAGTAGTGTGCTGGGCTAAGATGCTGCCTGTGTAATTGGCTGATTCTGATACATTTCACCTGCCAGCTATGCTGGTTCTCCTTGACTGCCTTCCTTCTGCTGTTTTCCCTTCCCATTGCCCTCCTGTTTAAGCCACGAGGCACGCCGCGCATACCCAGTGCTCAGATGTGAACAGAACTGCTATTTCCTGTTTTTTTTTTTTTGTTTGTTTTGTTTAAAACCCGGTGCATGGCACGCACACCCATTTAGGCAATGTAAACACTGCTAGGCAGCCTCAGACACACCCCCTTCCTTAGCTGTGCTTAGCTAAGGGCAAACACGGGACACAGAGCTCCAATAAGCTTACAGCATGCATGACACTCCCCTTATGAGGTAATTTACCTCCTATACTTATAGCATGGTGTTGCTGCACCTACATGGTTGGGTGCAAGCTAGCACTGAGAGAAATTCTGTGATTCAGTATCAATACCCTTATTTGCATAAAACAGAATGCAAATTCATAGTTATCACACTCACACTGACCTTCCCCCTTAGCAACAATTATTCCCTGGTATTGTTGTCTTATGCATGCCACTGACTATCATGGCAAAATGCTGACTTGGGTTTAAAAGCTTATTTCCAACTTTTTCCATATTTTCAGGCTGATCGTGTTTGCGTACCACTTCCCTAAGCTTAAACGGACGAAATCGGCCAAAAAAATAAATAAAAGTTATTTTTTGTAATTTTGCAACTACTTCCCATGCCAATGGCCATATATTTGGCCATTGGCATGCCTATTACATTGAATACATGCTTTCTTTGTAGCTGCCATGCCTCAGTTTTGTAATTTTCAGAAATGTATTTGGTTTCTGCAGGTTACACTATTCCTGCACAGATGCATGCCTGCTTCCTGGATCACCTAATTCATCTCATTTGCATGGTTTTCACCAGATAATGGGGTAATTAGCATATAGCAGTGGTGTCCATGCAGGAATAGTGTAGAAGCGCTCGTGCATGTCCCGGGAGCTCGTTCCTGGAGCGCTCGTTGACCATATTGCTTGCAGCAGCTCTTGCACTATTCATGTACTCCGTGCAGAGCTTGCTGAATCCCGGGGCATGTCTCTTTTTTCTGAACTCAAAAACCTTTTCAGAAAATCGTACAATCAGGAATTTTATTACTATGTTAAAAAAATGGTTCTATGACACAGCAGTGCCTGCCTGAATTTGAAAAAAAAAAAACTGAATATGAAGCAGAATTCAAATTAATATTTTTTCAGGGGAAGTAAAGCCAAAAACAATCCCAGTCAGGAGGCTTTACCCCCTTTATCTCTTGCTTAATATAATCATCTTAACAGTTGTTATGTTTTGGGGAAAGGAGACTCTCCCCTTTCAATAATCCCAGTTCAGGTGCATTTCTGCACTTATTGCTGTTCAAACACTAAATGTATCTGCAGTTAGTGCAGACTTCCGGTGTTCAATCTACTTGATCTTTTTTGGCATATCACTTTATGCTTAGATTTGTAAACATTTAGCAGATATGCTAAGTGAAACAGAACAAAGCAGCAAGACCTTTAAGTGTCTGCTGATACATTTTTTTCTTTTCTTTCTAGTAACACAACCTTTATCCATGCACGCAAACACATTTTCTGCTGACATTTCATTCATTTTTCACTTACCGATTTTATCCAAATAAAAATCAAGGAGGAACCATAATCTATCACAATACACAATATTAGTGGATATAAGGCAGGAAACTAATCTCAAATATGGTGCATATCATGGGGCACACAGACATACACACTTGTGCAAACATGCATGCACATATGTACTGCACTCACTTATATGTACACCTATGAGCAATTTGGAGATTTGACAATTTATCTATGCCACGTCTTTTGGATGTGGAAATAAAATGAAATACCTGACAAAACCCCAAATGAACATAAGAAAGATGTGCAGAGTCTCCACAGAAGGCACACCAGCCAAGAACCAAGTACTATGTCACCCACTTTTCTGTTCAGGGCTTGTGCAAACTGCACCATTGTTCTAAAATATTAATTATGATGACAGACTATGGCTACAGGTGCTCTCAAACAAATGATTAAATTAAATAGATTATACCTACAATTATGATCTACTTACATTCAGGGATCTCCACTTTCACAAATTCTGCACATACCATTTAAAGAAATGTCACAGAGCCATTATCTGCCATGCCCTAAATAACAGTGCTATACCCTGAATCTACCATACTGCTGTTACATAACTCAGGAAAAATAACCGTGATGTGGGTTTTACAAATATAAGTTCAGTTAGCAGACAAACTTCCATTACAAGCTACTTGCTAGAATTATAGTAGCATATTTTCAGAAGTTAAATTTGCACCTTTTGACCAGCTGTAGGACACGACTGAATTCCACAACTCCAAAAGCAAAAAGAGTGATACGACAAGTGTGAAAATCAATGAAGATGAAAAACAAATAGCTAAAACCAATACATCACTGAAATGAACACCCTCAATAACGGTTTACCAAAGCTGAACTGAAACTTGGCAGCTATCTACAAAAACAAATTAGTGTGGGGACGGCAGCCTCTACACTTCAAATTGCAGGAGGTTAGGCACCTTATACCTCCGTTTTATAATCAGGTCTGAGGATGCTGCTTATTGCGGGAATTTCTCCATTGCATTGATCAATATCACTATGCACAGCCAACATATATTTCAGTGCTACCCAAAGGGAGGTAATCAAAATAAAAGTACAGTTGTATAAGTAAACTTACTGTAAGTACAGGTGTTCTAATAGATCAATTTTGTAGTAACCTAAGTAATATGAGCCCTACTCCCTCATGGCCAGTCAGCATTTCAGAGCTTATGTGCACTTTCCATGTGCTATAACTTTCAAGAACTTGAGAGGAGCTCCATATAAAGACATGTGGAGCACAAATTACCTCAGAGCATTTTTTGCAAGGGAATGAAGGCAACAGCCCTGAAAGAACAATGCTAGGAAACAATTTAATAGTACAAAAAAATGGCAGCACAAAATGAAAACAGCCAAACTAAGAGGGTGGCTATTGCCTCAGTAATCTATTAGAACAGCTACTGTTATGGTAAGTTTACTTACACAACTGTGTGTTCAACATATGGCTCACTGTTGCAGTAACCTATACTATATGGGTAGATTACAACAGCTTATAAAACTGAAAAAGGTAGAAAGCCAGTAATCAAAGACTCCAGGAGCCTCTGGATAACGGTCCTAGCAAAGTCTGTTTTGGATTGAAAAGGAATCCAATTTGTAGAGTTTTGTAAAAGTATGCACATAGGGCCAAGTTGTTACTTATACAATACTTCTAGATTCCAGCCGTTTTAAGAAAGCCAACACAGAAGTCAAAGCCCTTGAGAAATTTGCTCTAACTCTGCCTGGAAGTGGCATGTAACAAAAGGCAGTAGCATGAGACAACCACCTGGAAACAGTCTTCTTGGACATTTGTTATGCTTTCCTCTTGCTTTCCTGGGAGATAAACAGCTGATCAGCTTCCTGAAGTCTCAGTTCTTATCTAGGTAGAATCTGAGCTGTCTGGACATCTAGAATATGAAGAATCTTTCTCACTTATTCTTGGGTTCAGGAAAGATGACAGGGAGATGAACTGCCAGGCTTAAAAAAACTGAGATCAGTTTAGGCATAAAAGAAGGATTAGTTCTCAAAAAAAAACCCTGTTCCTGGAAAAAACTAAGTAGGGGTTACTCACCATTAGCACTTATAATTCAGATACTCTTTTAGCAGATGTCAAAGCAATGCATAAAACAATCTTTTCATGTTAAGAACCTCATATCAGACAGATGAGCTGGTTCAAATGGAAAAAGAGTAAGCTTTATAACCACAGTTTTTATTCCAAGGAGAAGCCAGTTTCCTGGGTGAGGGGATATACAACACCCCTTTAAAAAAAATAACGTCATTACAGTTAGAAAGGGGAGATCAAAAGGCAAACAAGCAAAAATTGCTGGCAAATGCATCTTGATAGAGGAATAAAATAGGCCAGAGGACAGTCGCTTACACAAATAATCAAGAACCAGAGGCAACCAGGCCTGAATAAGGTCTTGGTTCCTATGCTGGCACCAACTAGAAAATCTTTTCTACTTGTACATTTATGATTTCCTAGTAGTAGTTTTTTCCTATCTTTCTACTGCTGCATGTCCTCAAAAAAGAGGTGCATAAAAAGTATCAAAATTCTACCACTCGAGCAGTTAGTTGAAGAGTTTTCAGGTTAGGGTGTATCAAACACCTGTCTTGTGTGAGTAAATCTGGTCTGTGGGGAAGCCAGTGGCAATTGCGCCTGGTCAGACTGAAAAAAAGGGAACAAGTATAGTTGTATAAGCAAACATACCATAACAGTAGATGTTTGAATGAATACTGTTGCAATAGCTATAGCTATCTGAGTTGTATCCTGCACATTGACAGGATACAACTGACAGTCAGTTTCCAAAGCTTCAAGTGCACCTTTCACATGATTAAACTGCATGTCAGCTCAAGCTGAGCTGAATAAAAAGAATGGTTTGGACTCCAAAGCCTTCACAGCTTGCCAACAGAGAAAGGAAGGCTAAAGCCCTAAAAAGATCTATGCTAGGAAAATAAAAAAAGTAAGCGCCCTCACCCTGACGGGGAAAAAAAACATACAAAAATAAAGAGGATGGAGGGAATCAGCAGCTACGCAGCAGTGATAATTTAAACATCTACTGTTATGCTAAGTTTACTTACACAACTGTACTATGTTCATCATAAACATCACTAGTACAGTAACCACAGTTATGTGGGTAGATCAACATAGCTTACGTTGACTGGGAGGAGGAGGGTTGAAATTCCAGGAGTCCCTGGAGAATGGTTTTAACAAAGCCTGTACTAGACTAGGAGAAGGAATATAGTTTAAAGTGCTTTGTAAAAGTATGCACAGAGGGCCAAGTTGTTTCTAGAATATTTCTAGAATCTGACCTTTTCCAAAAAGCTACAGATGAAGCCTAGGCCCTCATAGAACGAGCCTTGATACTACTTGGAATTGACTTGTGGTGGTTACAACAAAAGGTACTAGTATGAGACAACTACATGGACAAATTCTGCTTTGACAGAGGTTGTCAGTTTTTCTTACCTTCACAAAATAAGTGAAGGTAAGAACTTACTGTTCCTAAAAGATTTTGCTCTGTCAAGATAGTACCTGAGTTGCCTGTGGACATCAAAGGTATGGAGTATCCTTTCTTCCTCATTTTTAGGTTTTGGAAAGAAGACAGGGAGATAGCTTGGCTCAAAGTAAACTTAGATATCCCTTTAGGCATAAATGAAGGATTAGTTCTTAAGGTTACTCTGTCTTTGTGGAAAATGAAATAAGGTTGATCCAACATAAGAACTTGCAGCCCAGATACTCATCTTGCAAAAGTCAGAGCAATCAGCAACACTGTCTTCCATGTAAAGAACCTCAAATCAAGCTGATGAGCTGGTTCAAATGGAGCAAGAGTTAGTTTTAATAACACAAAATTAAGATCCCAACAAAGAGCAACTTGTTTTCTAGAAGGCCCAGTATGCAACACATTTTCACAAGTGATTGTATTGAAAGACGGGGGGTCCATGGCAAACATGCTGAAATGACAGACAAATGAATCATGATGGAGGAGTAAGAAAGGCCAGGGGATAGTAACTCACACAAATAATGGAGAACCAGAGAAACACTAGCCCTGAAAGGGTGCTGGTTCCTGTCCTGGCACTAAGGAGAAAATATTTTCCATTTGCTAATATGATTTCCTAGTAGCAAAGTTTCTTGACATCTTTTAATACCTGCTGCATGTCATCAGAAAATAGATACCTAAAATGTGTTAAGATTCAATCATCCAGGCAGCTGACTGCAGTTGTCTGGGGTTGGGATGTATCAAACACCCCTTGTCCTGTGTGAGTAGGTCCAGTCTGTGTGGAAGCTTACTGTAATTTCCCTTCATTTCCAAAAGAAAGGAAAACCACTGTTGCCTGCACCAGAAGAAAGTCACCACAATGACTGAAAAAACTGAGCATTATGCTACTCAACGCCAGGAGTTTAAATCTACAAATGCATGCGCTCGAAGCACTCCTCAGTATGGAGAATGTCGACATCTGTGCAGTAACTGAAACTTGGTTCAAGGCTCCAGAGAGCACCCCAGCACTACCGGGCTACAACTCATACCACACGTTTCGGCCACAGAACACGGACCGAAACACAAAAGGAGGGGGTGTATCCATATTCATCAAGGATACCTACATCTCCAGGTTAGTGGCACAGTATGACAACTCTGAGATTATCCATGTGCAACTAACATCGGGCAAATCTGCAATGCAAATTGTGGCCTGCTACAGATCAACCTCCATGACCCAGGACCACCACTCCACCTTTCTGGAAACAATGGAAAACATGAAGGTCCTACCGAACATCCTGATATTGGGCAATTTTAATTACCCTACCATTCACTGGGAAAACTACTCGAGTACAAATTCCCAGGCCCAGCGCTTCCTGGAATTCATCAACTCAAATGCCCTGGATCAGCTGGTAAACTCCCCTACCAGAGGTAAAAACATATTGGACCTGGTCATCACCAACATGACAGGTGTTCCACACCAGAGGTCAACCCATCACTGGTTAGATCAGACCATAAACTAATCACTCTGGATGTCCACACCCCACCACCACCCTCAACTAAGGAAACCATAGTAAAAAACTTTTCTAAAGCAAACTTCACCTTACTTAAGACAGAGGTGGTAAGTTTCACAGCCCCCACACTAAAGGATAATGCTGCCCAAGATGCAGAAACCTTTACAAATGCACTCTATGAGCACCTACAAGGATGCATGGATTGTGCCTTCCCTAGCAAAACCAAGACTCACTCCTCTGACAGAAGGAAACCAGTTTGGTGGACCCCTGCAATAAACAAGCTATGCAATAGAAGGAGGAAACTAGTTCAGAAAAAAAGCAAATCCCAAGAAGGAAAGACATCCCTGATCAGTATCAGTAAGAAACTAAGGTCCCTCATGAAATCATCCAAGGCTAACTTTGAAAGAAAAATAGCCAAGGATTCAAAAGATAACCACAAAGCCTTCTTTAGCTATGTTAAGAATCTAAGTGGCAACTCACACATATGCACTGAACTAGTGCAAAATAGCACAAAATATACTGTACCTACTGATATTGCCAACATCCTGGCAGATAGATTCAGTGCAAACTTCACCCCCCTCTCACCTCCAAAAGGGCCCACAACACCAGAAAAGTGTAGTGTCCCAAAAATCACAGACGCACAGGTGAAAGCCCTTTCAAAAGCCAAAAACACAGCGCCAGTGGGACCAGATGGTGTCCCAGGCTGCGTCTTGCACAAACTACAGAACCAACTAACCCTCCACCTAAACACACTGTTCAACCTCAGCCTCTCCACAGGCTACGTGCCCACAGAATGGAGCACAGCAACGGTTATTCCTCTCCACAAAGGAGGGGCCACAATTGACCCTGGTAGCTATCGCCCCATAAGCCTGACTAGCCTGGTCTGCAAGGCTATGGAGCGCATCATCATGGAACTCATTAACAAAGACATTGGGAACCTCCAAACACTTGACCCAACCCAGTTTGGATTTGTTAAGGGCAGATCATGCCTACTAAACCTGGTTGACTTCTTTGAGACAGTCACCAAGGCCATAGACAAAGGAAAGGTTGTTCATACAGACTACCTTGACCTCGCTAAGGCTTTCGACACCATTCCCCACTTGAGTATTACAGAAAAACTCACCAGCCTGAACATAAACCCCTACGTCACGAGATGGATTGCCAACTGGCTTACAGACAGAACTCACGTGGTAAGAATAGTGGGCTCCAGGTCCGACTCTAAACCAGTCACAAGTGGTGTCCCACAAGGCTCGGTCCTGGGACCCCTACTGTTTGGCATATACTTCTCATAAGTACAGGCAAACACAGGAGGACTATGGTTAACCAAGTTTGCCGATGACTGCAAAGTGGGAGCAATAATTGACTATCCGGCTGACACGGACATCCTCCAAAGGGGCCTTACTGAGACAGACACCTTGTGTCAAAGTCATGGCCTCAAGCTAAATGCCAAAAAATGCATAGTCATCCTATTTGGGAAAAACAAAACACCCACAAATTACCACATAAGTGGCAGCCCCCTTAATACAGAAGAGGTAATAAGAGATCTGGGGACCCAGGTAGATAGTAATCTCTCCTTTGAAAATCATATTACCAAAGTAGTTAGGAAATCCTTCTATGTGGCCCATCTAATTACTAAAGGGTTCGCATCTAGAAATAAAGAGGTTATAGTGCCCCTCTACTCGTCACTCATTAGACCCATCATAGAGTACAATGCCCCATTTGGGATGTACCTCACAAGACACTTCCAACAGCTGGAAAGACCACAAAAGCACCTCACCAAGAGGATTACTGGCCTCAAACATATGTCCTATGCAGCCCGACTGAAAAAACTCCGGCTGTACTCAGTGGCATATCGCTTACTCAGAGGTGATCTCTGCCTGACTTACAAAGCCATGTCCAACTCAGAATTGATGGACATGCTCTACCTAAAGAAATCCAAGTCACTGCGAGCCATGTGCTTAAGTGAGCTAAACCTCACCACAACAATAAATAGAACATGCTGGAGGGATAGATTCCTGTCACAGAGACTCGCCATGCTTTGGAACAAAATTCCAAATTACATCAGGCAGAGCCTCTCACTAACACTCTTCAAGAGAAACCTTGACGTGTGGATGGGTAACACAAAATACACCCCTGGGATCACTTCATTGGCTCTGCTTGACAAAGGATCAGTTAATTAATCAATGGGGCAGCGAAAGCCGACACACTCTGGCTAGGCTTATAAATGCCCTCAGGCAGATAGCCTAGTACCTACCTATGAACCTATGAACCTATCTGATCGCAATTTGTTTGATTATACTGCTGTTAAGAATTGTTTGCTAGATTTTTTTAAACTAATACCTGAAACTTATAGGAAAAGGTTTTGTGAGCATTGACGCAAGGAAGATGAAAGTGTGTGTGAATATGTTGCTGAACTAAGCACTTATTTTCATAGGTGGGTGAGTTGATGTCAGGTCACCACTTTTGCAGGGCTGGCAGACCTTTTGGTGAGGAACAAGCCCTTAGCACTTTGCCTGAGGATATGAGGATCTGGTTAGCTGATAGACAATGAGCTACTTCAGATGAGTTGGAGAAGAAGGAAGACCTATATGTAGCAAGCAGGGCATCAATGCGCAAGAAAGGGACACCCAGTGCTGCTCATGGGTCTAAAGGAACCCATGGTGGGCAGCCCAGACTGCCCCAACAGAATCTGCCAGTAGCAGGGGAAGCCACTAGCCCAGGTACACGTCCAGGACCTAGGGTTAAATGTTTTAAATGCAACCAGTGTGGCATGGAGGCAAGGTGGGGAACAAAAGGTGAGGGAGCCAGTAAGTGGGGAGGACAAAATGCCAACAGTAGGTTGTCTTGAGACAACAAGGATACCAAACTGCCACCAGAGGTTATCATAGTGAATGGCAAAGAGGCCACTGCTAAGAGAGACACAGCCTCTGATATAACCATTGTAAAGCCTGCAATGTTTACAGAGGAGCACTACCTGCCTGGGCAGTCTACTCCAGTCAGAGCTTTAGGAGGGACCCTATTCCAAATACCTTTGGCTAGCATTCAGCTTGGCTGGGAGGGTGGAAAAGAAAGCCAGCAAGTAGGTGTGTTTGAGAATATCACTGCAGACGTCCTGATAGGGAATGATTTTGATAATGCAGTAACATGTGTTCATGCAGTTACATGTAGTCAGGCTTGGAGACAAGCATGTGGGTCTGGTAGCCTGGGGATACCCAGACAGACTGCACACTTGCAGCCAGGACCGGTGAGGTGTTACTTCAGGGAGGGAGCTATGCTGTAGCAGTGAGACTGAAGGTGAGCCACAGCTGCTTGTGGGTACTGATGTTCCCTTGGACAGAGGGACTGCAAGAGTAGCAGTAGTAGCCAGACTGACAGTGAGGCACTGCTGTCAGAGGATACCAGACTTCCTGTGGAATGGGAGCTGGGAAGGGTTACAAAGAGAGAGTTGAGACAGGCTCAGCTCTCAGACCCTAAATTGCAAGGCCTAAGGCAGGTAGCTAGTGAGGCACCTGATTCTCAAGGGAAGGGGGAATCTGTATACTGGGACAAAGGGTTACTGTACAGAGAGTGGACCCCTGAGGAAGGGTTAGAAGGGGAGAGAATACAGCAGTTGGTAGTGCCTAGAGCCTTCCATTTGGTGCTTCTAGCCATAGCCCATGATATTCCCTTTGCAGGTCATATGGGCATATAATATACAAAGAGATATATTATGCAGAACTTCTATTGGACTGGAATTTCCAGAGATGTAACAGGGTACTGCAGGAC
Organism: Protopterus annectens; assembly: GCF_019279795.1. Taxonomy (NCBI): domain Eukaryota; kingdom Metazoa; phylum Chordata; order Ceratodontiformes; family Protopteridae; genus Protopterus; species Protopterus annectens. The sequence goes on from NC_056729.1 coordinate 340,037,628, forward strand.
CTGTGAGCAGTGCCAAAAGGGAGGCAACGCAGGAGACAAGGTGACAGCTCCTTTAATGTCTTTGCCTGTGATTGAGGAATCATTTCAGAGGGTAGCTATGGATATTGTGGGGCCTCTGATTACCCCAATTTTTACAGGGAAAATGTATATCCTAGTGGTAGTAGATTATGCTACAAGATACCCTGAGGCAGTGGCTCTGTCATCCATTGAGGCAGAAAAGGTGGAAAATGCTTTTTTAGAGATTTTCAGCAGGGTAGGTATCCCAAAAGAAATACTGACTGACAGAGGTGCCAATTTCATGTCAGACCTGCTGGCTTGTCTATGGAAGTACTGTGGGGTGAAGCACCTGAAGACCATCCCTACCATCCCCAGACTAATGGTCTTGTTGAGAGGTTAAACTCTACAATCAAGTCCATGCTATGAGCATTTGCAGACCAGTTTAAGAGGGAGTGGGACAAATATTTGCCTCATCTGTTGTTTGCTTACAGAGAGGTTCCCCAGAAATCCATGGGATTTTCACCCTTTCAGTTGCTGTATGGGCATAGGGTGAGGGGACCTCTAGATTTAATTTGTGATGAGTGGGAAAGTGAGTGTGAATCTCACAAGCAGTCTGTTGTGACATATGTCCCAAACCTGAGGACAAAGCTCAGGGAACTCATGGGCTTGGCCCAGGAGAACCTGGCAGAAGCCCAACAACAGAAAAAGGTAAGGTATGACAGGAATGCTCGAGCCAGAAAATATGCTGTAGGGAAGCAGGTAATGGTTCTCATTCCTGTCAGACACAACAAGCTGCAGGCAGCCTGGGAGGGACCCTGCAAGGCGGTAAAAAAGGTAAGTGGTGTTAAATACATGGCAGAACTGCTAGACAGGAGGCAGGGACACAAATTGTACCATGTTAACATGATGAAACCTTACCATGATAGGGAGGCTCTTGTGCTGAGTATTTGCAGTGGATTGCAGGAGGAGTCTGAGGGAGATCTGGTGACTGATCTCCTCAGTGAGGCTCGGACTGACACCTCAGTGGAAGGGGTAGCAATGTCCCAACAGCTATCTCCTACCCACGTTTGAGAAATCCAAGCAGTATTACATGAGTTTGGGGACATATCACTGGGAAGCCAGGGTGCACCCACCTGGTGCAGCACCAGGTGGATATAGGACCCCAAAGGCCTATTAGGCAGGCCCCTTACAGGGTGCCTGACAGAGTCAAACAGCATTTTATTAAAACAAGCCTTGACATTGTATTCCTAGTTTGGTGCTTGTTTTGCTGTTCTTTGCTGTCTAGGAATACTTCAGTTCCAATAAGTTTTTTTTTTGACTACAGGAAATTAAATAGTCACACACAGTCAGATGCTTACCCCATGCCTAGGACAGATGAGGCCCTAGAGCAGCTGGGTGGGGCTAAGTATCTTACCACCATTTATCTTACCAAGGGTTACTGGCAGGTGCCCTTGACTCCCAGTGTTAGAGAGAGGTCAGCCTTTGTGACTCCTTTTGGCTTGTATGAGTTCACAAAGATGCCCTTTGGGATGAAAAATGCCCCAGTGACTTTCCAGAGTCTGGTAGATCATATCCTAGCAGGAGCAGGAGGGTTTGCCCTGTCTTACCTAGATGATATTGCCATCTATAGCCATTCTTGGCAAGAGCACCTTCAACATGTCAGGGAGGTGCTGGGCAGACTATAAAGGGCAGGGTTGACCATTAAGACCAGCAAATGTCAGGTGGGTATGGCAGATGTCTCGTACCTGGGAAATAGAGTGGGGAGTGATAAGATCAGGCCAGAACCTGCCAAAGTGAAAGCCATTCGGGCATGGCCTGCACCTGTTACCAAAAAGCAGGTGAGGGCATTCTTAGGGACAGCAGGGTACTACAGAAAGTTCACCCCCAATTATAGTACCATAGCTGACCATAGCTGCTCCCCTCACAGACCTGACAAGAAAAAACAGGCCAGATAAGGTAGTGTGGACCACAGCATATGAGCATGCATTCCAGAAGGTTAAAGAAGCTTTGGGAGGACCTCTTGTGTTAGCCAGTCCAGATTACAGCAAGGAATTTGTTGTGCAGATGGATGCTTCGAACCATGGGGTGAGGACTGAACTTAGCCTGATTTCTTCATACGGAGAAGAGTACCCAGTGATTTATCTCAGTTGTAGGCTCCAACCCAGGGAGAAATACTATGCAGCTGTAGAAAAGGAATGTCTAGCCACAGTGTGGGCACTGCAGAAACTTCAGCCTTATCTATATGGAAAGAAATTCACTGTAGTTACAGATCACAATCCCCTAATATGGTTACACCAAGCCAGCCAGCAAAATGCCAAGTTGCTAAGATGGAGCTTAGGGTTGTAAGCACATGATATGTCAGTACGGCACCACAGTGGGATTAGCAATGCTAATGCAGATGGGCTCTCAAGACAGGGAATGGAGTAAGGTATACTCAGGTAGACCTAACCCTCTCAAGCAACGTTTCTCAAGGGTCACTTGAAAAACTAGCTTGAGTTCTTGGGGGGGATGTGAAAAACTGAAAGGCTGCCAGCCTAGCTAGATAGACTTTTGTAGATAATTCTATGTCATTGTAAATATTAATATAATCCACAGGCTGTTTTACAAATGTAAGAAAACTAAATATAAGAAAAACTGTGTTATATGCCGTGAACTTTAAAAAAAAATGTGACCACAATGCACCCTGCTGGTAGAAAGCTGATAAAGTAAAGCATTTTGTGACTGATCTCAAAGCTTGGAGACAGAATGTCTGGATGAAGGGATTCCTTCTATTGTTTTGAGACCAGAGTTATTTGCAAGGTTTTACATGTATAATGTATTTTATTGCTGTGGCTTCCTGGCCAGGTGCAAGCTTACTAAGAAAACTAAGAAATGTAAATGTAGAGTTTCTGGTTGCCTGGTAACCAGAGAAGTGTCAAGAATGATGCAGTCTGAAATGAGTCAGCAGTGGTGTGTTATCAATTTAAGAGATCTCTGAGAGAAAGAGATAGCATTTTGCATTTGTCTTCAGAACTGACATCACCAGCACTTGCTTGCTCTGTATGCAAGTAGGATCTTAGACTTTAGTATTTCTCTTAGAAATTGATAGAACATAGTAAGATTAAACTAACTGTTTTCTATATTTATGTCAGACTATCCTACAGTATTGTTTTAAAGTTCCTGTGTCTGAACTCTTGATTAGCACTGTGCTGAATTGAGGAGATTTGTCTTGTGTTTTTATTTTTATTACATATTTAAACCTTTCAATTGTGGCTGTTTTGTGTAGAGATAATTTAAGCTCTAGAGTACTTGCATGCATTTAGTGATACTGTACTAAGCCACTCCAATAGCCTTAAAAGTTCTGGCCACACTTACTAATTGGATAACAGTATTATTACACAGCAAAATTGGTCACCGTTTGGGAAGAGCTTTATAGTAGCGGATAAGTAGGGGTTCTGGCTGGCAGTGGATTACTAACTTATAGCCTGGGCAGAAGGGGCATACCTAGTGAACCTGTGCCAGCCTTCCCCAGGAGTGTCTGTGTGTTTGTATATAAATCATATCTCAAAGTGTGTGTGTGTGTATGTGTGTCAGCTACTTCGGCTGGGACACGAAGCACTGGTTGGACAGAGTGAGTGCTGTGAGGACTTGGCTTGGAACCCTGGCTAAGGATTCCACTCTGTAGCTGTGCCAGTGGGGCATCTTATTGGGGATCTGGAGAGAAAGGGAGAAACCAGTCCCAGACTGACTGTGATCTCTGTGTGCTCTTAAGGGAAACTGTACTTTACTGTGTATGTATTTGTTATCCTCCCAATGTGCATGCCCATCACTGGTGTTAGTGGCGAGGATTGAGGCTCCTTGATTACTGGGTCAGTGCACGGGCCTCACACTCCTAAAGACTGTTTTTTTTTTGTTTTTTGTTTTTTTTTGAAGAATTGGCCAAAATTATAATTATTCTCAACTTCAACATCTCAGGTATGCTAAAGAAACATAAAACATCAAGGCATAAACAAAAACAAAATATCCAGTACTGATAAAACACATTTCCACATACAAAAAATAATTTGAACTTCAAAACAGATTAAAAAACTGAAGATGAAACAAAAGACCTAAAAAAGAAGTTCACGAAGACTCAAAAGTCATAATATTTGGCCTAAATAAAGACAAAAAGGGACAATATTCCATAAAATATGAGCAAAAGTTTCTAACCAAAACTGCTTGACCTTCTCAATAAGTTTCTGCTTGCATACCTGAAGGGGCATATCACTCTCTGTGATCCTGCTCTAATCTGTGAGTTTGTTCTTCACCATTCATAATTACATTTCTTAATTTGACAGACTGCACAGCAGTTAGAATGGGACAGGCAGTTTTAGCTCATCTATCAGGCTCCAAAGAGATTAGTTTAATGGTAGAGCTTTCCCAATAAACTAGATTATGAGTACATAGTTGCAAACTATGGGCTCCTAAAAATAACCTTAAAATTCAAAGTGAAAATGTTCAGCTTATCTACAAGATTAAATGAACATAAATTACTGCTGCCTGATTTGCTCAGGTGAGAGTATTTGTTCAATTATCTGCTGTTGGAATTCATGTTACTATACATATCACTTTGTATATGATTACTGTAAAAGCAACTGAATAATGATATTCTGCCAGCCAAACATTGCTTCTAGTTGTTCTTTCTTTAACAGTATGCTACCTTTTACTGAGGAAATTTTCAATGACATCCAGGAGAAGGTTTACACAGACTTCTTATTTTACTAAGGTACCTGTATATTGTCTCAGTCATTTCAATACAGAAATTTCTGCATGTCTGATTACTTAGCCTGACTGATTGCTTACCTCGCATACACTTTTCACTCTCTTTTTGAAAGTTTTGAGAATGGCTGGAAGGCACAGAATCCCACTTCTAGACATAATAGTTACATCTTTAATGTGTGGTTTATCTGTGATTGAAACTTGTCCCATCATTTTCCCTGTAAATGTGTTTGTTTGCTAGTTTGTTGACTATATAGAATATTCTTGGCACTTTCACTTAACCATGTTTCCTTTTATTTTTCACAGAGAAACAGCTAGCTTTAGTTAATTAATGGAATAGTAAATGACTTTGAATACTTGACAGCTGCATTACCCCTTACACTCCCTGTTGTTATATCGTCTTCAATCATCCTCTTTTCTTGATACCTCCTCTTAAAGTTTCTTGTGTACTGGTTTAGTAGTAGAGTGCTTCCTGCTAATCTTACTATACAGACAGACTGATCAGTGACTGCTATATGCATTAATGGCCTTTAGTTTAAGTTGCTTCAATATGGAAGTGATGGGTACCTGCCCATCTTCTTGCACATAATATGGTTGACACCAATATGCCATAAGCTGCCATCTTGAATGCTACCGGTTTATAAACACAAAAGAGATTTGAAACATTTTCTGGTTTGACTGTTATCCACTGGATATCATTATTGATCTGTATTGTTTCTTTCAACCCAGCCAGGTGGCCACATCCTATATTATTTACACCACAACGAACAAACTTATGTAGTTTATGGGTAGTTTGCAATCACTTGTTATACTTGTTATTAATGTTTGACTACTAAGGACCACACAAACAATGTTTTGTTGCTGTTTCTCTGTTAGTGACATGTTGTCTAAGGCCCAGATGAGATACCTTGCATCCCAACTGGGCTTTGCTCTCAACTACTTAACTGTGTCCCTGGAAGAGGTTTCTGTTGACTTGTGGTAATTTGGGGTTGCAGAAATTTCTCTTCCGTCCCAGCCCTGGTCTTATCATACTTTTCTTTATTATTGCCATGAGCTAAGACTATTTAATCCCTTCACATGAGATTTTATTTGCAATGATTTGCAGCTTTTCAGTAGGAGGTATGACTCCACTTTGTGACCCCTCTGAATATTTTCAGAGCTGATAAGGGTTGTGGAGTGAGGTTATAAAGCCCTGACTATATCTCAGGTGACCACAGCTCGATTTGCAGCTCAGACACCTGGCAGCACTGGCAAAGGATGATATAGGTGTGCCCATCCTGGGGGAAGGTGGGGGTAGAGCAATGAGTACATGTCACAACCCCTCAGAGTTGCAGTGTGCATTCTGTTGGGGAAACATGATTTTGACTGACCATACCATGGCCTTGTGGTAGCCCTCATTAATGAGTATTTGGAAGCATGAGCTCAAAACAGGGGGTTATTTTAAGCTCCAGTAGTGATCCAGGTAGGCCACCCCCCCCCCATCTAGAGGTGGGGTTAAGGACTCATACTCAGATCTTCTTACTGCAAAGATGCTGACTAGAGAACAAACTCTACAAAGTCTGTCACAGCTATGTCCTCTCCAAATGACTCTTGCCCTAGTAGATCTAAGGAACCTGCCACACAACGGGGAATGAATGGAACTGAGAATGACAGCCAGAAGTTTGATGGTCAGCAAGCAGATGAGGAAAAAGTACCTACAAAAAAATGAAGGATGACTTCTATCAAACTGTCATCCACTAATGTTAAATGCCTGAATGATAAAAAAAATATATTACAGTACAGACATTTAATTAAAAACTTAGATGACAATTTCTTTAAATCAAGAGAGTACCCTTCCATTACTTCAAAGATGGGAATCAAGTCAGTTGTGATACAACTATATTCCTTGATCAGTAGTCCGACTGAACAGAAGATTTTAATTAGATGTGACAGAGAAACAAGAATGTCAAGCACCCCAATATCTTAAGATATCCCAATTTAACATGCAAATCTATGCGGTGCTTTTGCATCCCAATCTGCATGCTGGCAGTTCCAAATCCCTGATTCTGGACATGGCTTGAGCACAAGAATTTCACAGGTAGTTGGCCCAGCCACATATCAGCAAAATATTTTACTCCCTAGTTGGAAACTTCCTCCAGCTCAGCTCCTCATGTTCATATCTGGCAATTTTTTTTTACAACACAATAGTAGCTTAGCCACTAGACACCATCATCTATTATTTTTGGATTGTAATTTTCTATAGCAAAGTTGCCGCTGTACTAATAGGCTTAAATATATTAATTTTACTAATCAAGTTGTCACAGATCATTTTGGTTGAGCAGCAAATGTGTCATCACACAGACACCCAGGCATACTGCAAACTGCAAAAGGTACATGGGATTGAGAAATAAGTTGTATTCATTGCAGTTCAAAAGGTGTCTGTACTGTTGTAAGAATGTTGTTACTAGACCATATTACAAGATGTTAATCATGCACCAAGTTATGTACGTGTGTGTGTGTGTGTGTGTGTGTGTGTGTGTGTGTGTGTGTGTGTGTGTGTGTGTGTGTGTGTGTGTGTGTGTGTGTGTGTGTCTATGTGTGTGTGTGTGTGTGTGTGTGTGTGTGTGTGTGTGTGTGTGTGTGCGTGTGTGTGTGTGTGTGTGTGTGTGTGTGTGTGTGTGTGTGTGTGTGTGTTTAGCAAGCTACAAATATGTTGATAATAGCAAACTTCATGATTAAACCTGGAGACAAAGAGCTAGCTAAAAAGAAAAGAAAAAAAAAGAGAAAAGGGGGAGGTCATGCATTCCAACTTTGAAAAACATTTTGAATTTATCTGTGGAAGTCAGCAATGTATTGCATAAGGTAACACCAGGTGTGAAAATTACAGAATACATTTTTGTTCAAACCACTCTGCTCTGAATACTGTAAACAGAAAAATTACCAGCTGATCACAATGCATCAAACTATTGTCAGTCTGTCTATCTTGTTCTCTTTTTCTGCATTGTTTCATCTAAGAATTTATAATTAAAATATTTGTAAAAATTGAAATAAAATACAATAAAAAACTAACTACAACATTCTTTTAGTTTGGTACTAAATTAGAAGTCAGAAATCAATGAGTTGGTCTAGCCACAGATATAACCAAATAATGTCATACAGTCCTCATCCTCTCAAATGAAGCAGTAAAATCCTCGGTGTGACATCACATCTCAGACAGGCTTCACTACAGTTACTTGCAGTGAAATTCCCAAAGTTTTATTTGCCGGCAGAAAAAAACATTGCAAGATAGAACGTCAATCAGTTTTTCCCATAGGAAACCATTGCTGGTGTGATTTCTAAGTGTAAGTGTGTGCTGGCAATGATTCACTTCTTTTGGGGGGTTTCTTCCTTTCTTCGAGTTGGTACAACCGATGAATCATTCAAAGAACATGCTGTAGGTAAAACGGCAACCCTCCAAATTGCCCATAGGAGTCTGCAGAGAGTGTGTGTGTGTGTGTGTGTGTGTGTGTGTGTGTGTGTGTGTGTGTGTGTGTGTGTGTGTGTATGTGTATGCCTGTGTCTGTGTCCATCATATGAAGCACCATCACCTTGTTATGGATTAGTTCTCTGCATTACTCTCACTCAGTGCTGGGAAGGGATCTGGCTGTACTGCTACTCTGAACAAGAGAAAGAAGGTATCACAAAATGAACATACTGAATACTTGATCTATGGATGTGCAGGAAGTGTAGAATTCATTTTGTTCATAAACTTATGAAGACTAGCAACAGTGAAAGATGAGGTGTTAAACATGCCTGGCACTAATTGTTCACACAGGGTTTTCACTGTGCCATAACACCATTCAGTTCTTCCTTCCATCACATACATCCTACACAGTCAATGAATCATCTCAATACAATAGCAATGGTTTATCAATATAACTATGTAAGTAGAATAATGTAATGAGTCTGCACTGGTAATAAATAGGGGTAAAGTCCCGAAGACAACTCAGATGACCCAGCTTCAATTAGCTACTCAGGTGGTTGACGGCGCTGGGTGGAAGGATTGGCATGCCCTTCTGGTGGTGGTGGTGGTGGTGGGGGGGGGGCTTGGCCAGTCTCAACTATGTTACAACTGCTATATTTATGACTCAGCTTTGACTAGCAGGTGGAGGCAAGCCATGAATGAGGTTGGGATGGTTGCATAGGGACATGAGAGTGGCTATCTAAGGCAGTGATGGAAACTCATGTTGGTACAAGCATGCATGCCCTCGATGTATGACCACAGGTGACCTTTGCAGTGATTCAAGTGCCCATGTCACCATCAAGGGATGGGGCCAGGATATATAAACTACATGTTCTCATAACTGTGATGCTGGTGAGAGTGCAAATAAAACCCAGTGGCTGCCTGGGTGCTGTTTCCTGCCTGACAGACTCTCTACAGTATTGCTGATACTTGGCACAAGGGAATGAAAGGGCTCTTGCCCCATGGCAGGAAGAACTTGATGGTCAGAATCAAGGGAACAAAAGAATGTATAAAGAGAAAAGAAAAATGTAATGCAAATGGAGAGATGTTCCTAAGGAACAAGAAAAATATCAGAACATGACAAAATTCAGAAGTGAGAGTGTTACACATGTTTTGTACAGCTCTGCAGGAAAGTGCCCAGTTGTGACTGCAGAGGTGTAGAGATGACCTGAGCCATACAAGGAAAATAGTTTTGAAGAAATATTATTACCATGCCTACAAAATTCAGGATTAGACATACAGAGATTTCTTCAACTGACAGTAAAGAAAACAAGTACCTACATGTGCCTTATAGGTTGTAACAGCCGTCAGTTACACATTACCATATTCAGTGGGCTAACAACTCTGACATCTAAGCAAGAGTCTGAGGAGGAGAGATTTTGCAGTAGTTGATGGACTACATATAGATAACCTTGACAAACTTGTGTAGTTTGCCTAATGTATTTTGTTGAGGCTTTAAAATTAACTGTAAGAAAAAGTCTTCAATATCACAAATCAGGACAATTCAAGAAAAATATGAAAACAATCATGTTTCTGATGCTGTGTAAAATGTCAGTGACTCACAGTGCTGCCATTTTATTTAAATAAAAGGATTATTATTTTTTTTTAGTAGGAGTCACATAAAGGAGGCTTGACATGGCTACTGGGAAAGAGACAACAGAACTTGTAAAACAAGACAGCATGCTGAGAATTTCACAGTTTGTGTCCCCATGATGGCCACTTTGTGGTAAAACAAAATTATAATAAGATGCAATTACCAACATTCTGATGCCTTAAGACAGCACAAATAACAAGATACAATGAAAAAGAAATGCATTTTTGAATTTCAAGGGGAAGTTGTCCTTTAAGTGCCAGTGAACAGTAGTTAAATAGCAGCTGACTTATCGGCAATACGTATCATAATAATTCAAAAATCAAACAGTTTGTACACATCAACAATTATAGAATGACAGAGACTAACTGTGATTAAGGGTAAGAAGCAGCAAATAGAAATCAAGATTTTATTGGATGAAATACAACAAGTTCAACAGTAGATGAACATAACTTTTCTACCAATCTCAACAGACTTTAGGGTAGCCTGTAGGAAAATATAAAAAATTATGTCTCTCAGATAAAACTCTCTAATATTTAATGATTTCAATTACAGGTCCTTACTCAGGATTTTGGAGAACTTCACAGTAAGATCTTAGCCAGTTGATTATATTACTAAGACAGGAACCATTAATGTCTACCTTTAAGAAGCATAAACTCAGAATGGCAGCCAACTCACCCAAGGGAATTCACAGGAATTTGAAACTCACCTTAAAAAATTGTATATCCTCTCCAATTTGTCTTTTATTTATTTATTTACTGACATCTGCTTACCGGAAAGTCCGACTGAGTCAGAAGTTCCCATTTCCAGCGGAGGCCCATGGAGGAAACCTCCAGATATGTACAATTTGCATACAAAGTAATTACAGATACAATAGGAAAATCAGTAAAATTCAATATTACAATCAAGAATTTTAGAAGAGTTTTGAAACACGCTACAAAATACAATGCAGAAATGTTTAGATTCTTAATTCCAGACATACGTAGATAAGTAGTTCATGGTAGAGTGATCATGTTGTCCATGAAAGAATCTTTATAGTAAAATTTCCTTATGAGAAGATAAGGTATGGACAGGGTGGTTAATCTAAAAGGTAAAAGTAGAGGTGTTGATTATTAACTGTACTTGAGATAAGGACATGTGAGTAGACAGTGTAATTTAGAGATCAGTTAATATAATGCTTCTAGGAAAGGAGGGAGATTGAATATTGGGGATAGGTTCAGAAAGAAGAAGCTAAGTTTATTGGAAATAATGAGAAGTGAAAGGCAGTAGATTTAGGAGATTAGATTCAGAGAGGAGAAACCTGGACAGTAGAAAGTGATGAAAAGAGAGATTGATGTCAGGGAGCTCAAAGGGAAATAAAGGAGTGGATGAAGATGGAAGGGAATAAGAAGTGATATTTGGATTTATGGTGTTAAAAGGTAGATGAGATTTGCTGATAGAGAGAAGGTAAAAGGATACAGTGATGGGAGTTAAGGGTGTACATGACAGTATTGTATTCGCCTGATCTATAGATATAGGTAAGATGGTAGAGTTTTAACTTGGTTTGGAGATGTTGTGGAAGGAAAGCTGGAAGTATGTGGAAGTTAGGGTTATACAGAAGGAAACAGAGAAAGTTAAAGAAGATGAGATTCAAGACTACCTTCTAAATTCAGGCTTCCTCTCTGTCCACACAAGAAATAAAACGTCCGGATTAATCTATTTTAGTTGATAAAGTTGCTTCTGCACTCAAATACTTGAAATCAGAAAAAGCACTTAAACCAGACAGCCTAAATAAACGCTGACCTACATAAAAACTCAGTGAGCACCTTGTTCGATCACTTGCTCCTTTCTACCAGAACACTTAACTTGGTCATATCTCAGACCTCTCACTACTAAAAGCTTCCATTACACATATTCCCAAGCCAACAAAGGGCTCATCATACAGATCCCTTTCAGTAACAAGGGCTCAAACTTTTAAAAATACCTTAGTTACTCATCTGGGGTAGAACCTGGAGAAAAGTGTGGAGAATTACCAAGACAGTTTTGTCAAGGGATGCAGTTCCACTGCTCTCTGATCAAGTTCATTCAGTACTAAATATATTGGTCAAAGAGAAGCACGTTAAGTGCCCATGGACTTTAGTATCTTCCACTGATGAAAGTTTTTTTTTACTCTTGAAGTCACATGTTTTGTCCCTCATTTTAATAGATTTATATTCATCAACACCTATGGTTAGCTCTAATACTGCCTTTTCCATACCGTCTCTTTACATTTGTCACCAGTTCTTTTTAATTTAGTTCTAAAAATCTAGAACATTTAATAATATGGATTAAATTACCAATCAGATCATACCTCTAACAACACAAGGTGCTCACATCAAACCTTTAGCTTAGGCAGATTATGTATTTGTTATGTTTACTTCACTAGATGATTCCCTTGTTGCAGTCATAGATAACACAAATACAGTTATTTGTATAACTAAACCATATATTGAGCTAAATTGTGTGACCTCCATTTACTTGCACGAGTAAATGAAACAGCTTACATTCAGTTAATATCACTCAATCTTAAATATTTGAGCGTTTAAGTCTATACTTATAAAATCAGAAACTTTCAATACTCTCACATTTAAAATGATTTCAGAATTGAAGATATGGCCTAACCTTCTATTGTTACTGATGGGGAGGAATTAACATTTTCAAAATGAACATCTTGCCCCAAAGACTGTATTCCCTCTGTAAACTTCCTAACTTTTTGAATAAAAGAGTGGTTCTCTTGCATAATTAAATCAATGTTGCAAATTTCTCTGGAGAAACAGCTTCTATAGAATTGCTTATAATAAGTTATAGCACCCAATTTTAGTAGCAGAAATTCATAATCCTAAATTTGAGGCATTTCTGTAGTGCAAATATACACAATAAACTGCTAGAGGTTGAAAAATATTTCTCTACATATTTGCCTCTGTGAGAAAAATGAAATATGAATGCTTACTGTGAACTGTATCTAAAGAAATGTACAGTATGGATACTATGAAATTATAACAAAAGCCAAAACATGGGCTGTGTCTTCAGTGTATTCCTAAGATATCAAGCACAAGTTTGAGCTCCTTCCAAACAAAGACTGTCCTAATAGAATATACACCATATAACAGGATTACCACATTTGACTGTAAGAAGTTACATACATTGTCCACATCTAAAAGCTGTAAATACTTTGTTTTCACGTAGTTTTCCCCACTACCAACACCACAAACACACACAAACTTCACCTGACAAGCCAAATCAATGATAGTTTAACCGCGATTAAGTGGCAACAAGTGGTCAGTCACTTTCACATACAGACTGCCTCCTTACCCAAAAGATATCCACTTTATAACTGTGTAAACCTCTAATGTCTGATGAAGGTCAAAGTAAAAGAAATAAACTGTCATGTATTTAATTGATAAACACCATACTGATGATAGTTTAAACTTATTACCACAGTGATGTATTTCTGCTTGTTAATTTGACACAAAAGCATAGTATCGCTAACAAACTATACCAATAGCTTTCAACACTGATAATACAAAAGTACTGTCCCCTGCTTTCCGTCAGTTCAGTTCAGATTCAAAAGACATCTAGTTTCTGGATGTGTACACCTCTGATGTTTGACTGTGATCAAAATTTAAGAATGTACGGCCACAGTAAATTATTTTAACTAGTTACTCTCTGACACTTAAAATGTTCTTCCATGACAATGTTTATTGAAGATCACTTAAAACTGATAAATTAATTGTCCTCTGCTTTCACATAAAGTCTACCTCCTCACCTCCCAGTCGCCAAAATTACACCTCACCAATACATATGATGTAAATCTTCCTGGGTTTGATACTTTCTGAGCCTGAAACTACTCTTAACTGTAGTTACAAAGACAAAAAAGGAAAGAAAAATAAAATTGCATTAATCATTGCTGGTACTGTGTGTGTCATTACCAATGTTCATAGATTTATTGGATGTCCTCACACAAAGTCTACTCTAAAGTCTATTGGAACTGGTAGAAATGTCATGTTCAACTACTGTTGGATGTTGTACATGCTGAGAGAAAGTTATCCCTGAAAATCGCAGCATCTAACACTCATGATCTCTGGTCAAATTACTACAGGTCTCTAAATAAGTACTGGCATTAACTGCTCCTAGCACACAATGCCAGCTTTTACCTTACACAGTAAAAGGCCATGGACTGGCAAGCCATGACTGTTTACTATGAGAGTGGGAGGGGAATATGATAACATGACTATATATAGCTTGATATCTCACTCATGGTAGCATTTTCATTTTCTTTTAATACTTTAAGTAATTATTTTATTAGAATATTAATTGTACTAATTAAATACATTTATAGAAAGTGTTTTGAGGCAGGGATTTTTTTATTTTAAAATCATATTTTTATTTAAAAATAAAAATATACCGATAAACCAAGTTAACCCTGCATCCATAGTTCTGTCCTTGCATGTGAATGCCAAGATAAAGCCTTACTGCTGCTACTTCTTCTTTAGCTGCTCCTGTTAGGGGTCGCCACAGCGGATCATCTGTTTCCATTTCTTCCTGTCCTCTGCATCTTGCTTTGTCACACCAACCACCTGCATGTCCTCTCTCACCATATCCATAAACCTTATCTTAGGCCTTCCTCTTTTCCTGTTACCTGGCAGCTTCATCCTTAGCATCTTTTTCGCAATATACTCAGCATCCCTCCTCAGCACATGGCCAAACCAATGTAATCTTGCCTCTCTGGCTTTTTCTCCAAACCTTCCAACCTGGGCTGACCCTCTAATATGCGTATTCCTAATCCTGTCCACCCTCGTCACACCCAGTGCAAATCTAAACATCTTTAACTCTGCCATGTCCAGCTCTGACTCCTGCCTTTTTGTCAATGCCACTGTCTCCAACCCATATAACATAGCTGGTTTCACTACCCTCTTGTAGACCTTCCCTTTCACTCTTACCTGTACTTGTCTGTCATAAATCACTCCTAACACTCTTCTCCACCCACTCCATCCTGCTTGTACTCTCTTCTTCACCTCCCTTCCAAACTTACCTTTACTCTGAACTGTTCATCCCAAGTATTTAAACTCATCCACCTTCGCCACCTCTACTCCTTGCATCCTCACCATTCCTCTATCCTCCTTCTCATTCACACACATATATTCTGTCTTAGTCCTGCAGACCATCATTCCTCTTCTCTCTAGAGCATATCTCCACCTCTCCAGGGTCTCCTCCACCTGTTCCCTACAGACCACAATGTCATCTGCAGACATCATAGTCCACGGGGACTCCTGTCTGATCTCGTCTGTCAACCTGTCCTTCACCATTGCAAATAAGAAAGGGCTCAGAGCTGATCCTTGATGTAATCCCACCTCCATCTTAAACGCATCTGTCAGTCCCACCGCAGACCTCACCTTTGTCACACTACCCTTGTACATATCCTGTACCACTCTTACATACTTACATACATAACACATACATACATACATAAAGCCTTACTGCGACTAAAGAGGTTAATGATCCTTTGGCTTTCATAATAACAGAAAGCAATGAGGAAGAAACAAATGGGAGGGGGCGTTATCGTTCATTTTGTTTACATTTTCTGAAAAAAAATACATATGATGGTATTACCTGCATTGAACAAATACATCGAAAATTATTCCCTAGAAGTTCTGCTTTTATTCTGTTTTGTATACTATTGCATTAAGTCACAAAGTAACAGATATGTACTTAAACACCTTAAAAACTGTTTTGTTAAAGTAAATCAAAATCACGAGGAGCTGCTGTACTACATGGCTGGCATGTACGAAACAGAGGCACTATGATGTTAGTTCTTAAATGTGCCCCAGGTAAGGGTGCTCTGCCCATGATCTGTACAAATGCCTCCAGCAACAGTAAACTCCAGCCTATCTTCCCACACCCCAGTGATGTTAGTGCACATTGCAAATGAATACCGCAGAATGAGTGCATGCGCACATGCGTGTGTGTGTGTTTATGTGTGTGTGTGTGTGTGTGTGTGTGTGTGTGTGTGTGTGTGTGTATGTATGTTACTAAAACAACAGAGGTAAAGTACAACTAAGTAAATACTAAAACTGACATCAGCATTCCTTGCTGTTTATATATCAACCCAATTCTTTAACCCACTTGCTTGCTTGATAAAAAGGTGGGGCAAAATAAACAACAGAAAGGCAGCTTTCATTCTGTCAAATTACCCTATTCTAAGGATAATACAACTAAGTAAATGCTAAACACCCAAGCGGTGGCAGTCCATGGTACATATACATACTGCAGACTGAGTGTGTTAGTAACAAAACAGTGGAACAATACAAATAAGTAAATACTAAAGCTGGCATCAAATTCCTTACTTGTACTCTGTAAAATTTAATTTATTTATTTTTTATCTGACATCTGTAGATCAGAATAGTCCGTTTGAGACAAAGCCCTTTTTCAGCAGAGGCCCCAGGAGAAAAGCTCCAACAGTACAAATATAACTGAGAGATGCATGTTACAATAAATATAACAATACAAATGACCCTGTTGTAGGAAATGTGATGTTTCCCCTTGGTTACTATTACATTATCTTGTCTGCACTTTATGCTGCTTGTTAATGTGCCACTCACCAGTACATAGTAGTAAGCATACAGTACTGCAACATGATGCATTATGAAGTAGACATCTCCAATGATCTTCCAGTACCATAGAATTAGTTGTAAATCTGTAAAAAAGTATTTACATCAAAGTAAAATATTGTTCTCTTCAATAAAAGGTCTTCTGCAACAGCAACAAAGATATTGGTTCAATGAACAAAATGCTTTCAACATACTTTGCATAAGCATACATATAATTTTGCAGACATTAATTATTTCTACAAACCCATTAGGTATACATTGTAACACAATAAGTAAAACATTCTATCACTGACCTGATAACACTACGATAACCCTAGTACCATGTTTTTCTATCTTATTCTGTCACATTTCAACCAGTAAATTGTTGATAATTATGAGGCAAATGAAAAATGTGACTGCTGAAAAACATGCCATCATCACAGCACCTGAGGCTTTATGTTCGGCCATTATAAAGATTTTTATCTTTTGTTTTAATCTAGACATAAGAAAAAATAGCATTTTTGATCCATAATTTACTACCATTCTGATGGTGCTACAAGGACTAGAAGGCATTAATTTATTTTATTGTTTGTTAACCAGAATGGTGGCTTGATCCAAAGCAGGCCATTTTCCACTCAGTACCTACCCCAAAAGAAGATAAAAATGATATCACAATGTAAGTTTAGTACGACGTAAAAACACTGTCATCTAAGTATATAATATGAAAGAACTATATCAGCAAATGAACATATTAAGGAACATGACAATTGTTACACAGTGTAAATGGGTGCACTTAATGCAGAAAAAGGCTTGTGGCTGAGAATCAGAAATGAATAGTGCAATGCATTAGGCAAAACTGCTCAAGGAGTCATGTGCAGAGTGGAACAAATTCAGAAACACTAGTAACATCGTCTTGCAATCTGGCAAAATTGTGAGGTCATCTTCTTATTCTAATGACTGTATAATGATATGGAAATTAGCAATATTATGGTAATGTGGCAGAATTAACAACATGCCAGAGCAATTCAGAAATGTATAAAAATGTGAAATATGGTACAGTCATTAGTAAGTTTGTACACTGTAATTTTCTGGTGAACAGAGACAAAGGCTACACTAAGATGTAAGAAGAGGCATCTGCATTAGCTGAACAGTATATGTTGAGGGATGTACTCACAGCCATTGTCTGAGATGTTGCATGTCATCACACTCTGCTGCACAGAATGATTCAATAACACCTGATATACAATCACCTTCATTACAGTGGCAAAAACAAATGCTATTGTGTGGACATACATACAATACAGGAGCTTGAAGGCATGTACCGTCCTCACATGGAATCCCGAGGGACACATGGAATGCTGATTTCTGTGCACACTAAGGTAGATGTAGCACTGACTATCCTTGTTACAGGGACCTTCCAGTGGTTGTCAAGGGACATGGTAGATGTATCACAGACATCCACATCATGAATACTACATCAGTTTCCTGCTGTTATGCTGCAACATGTAAAGCAACGGGGCTCCTTTGATTCACTGAAAACTAATTTCACTGAATTTCAGAACACACACACCAAATCGCTGAAAGTTCAAATCACTGAAAACTCATTTCACTGAATCACATTTCACTGAATGAAAGTACTGTTGGGCAAATAAAAAGTATATGCCCTTTTCCCCACTGTAGTGCAATCCTGGAGTTAGTATATATAGTTAGGTGGGGTGAGGACACAGTCCCTCACATAGGGGGTTGTGGGGGTCATGCCCCCACCTACTTTTGGTTTTATATTGTTAGCTTTCAGTGAAATGAGATTCATAAATATAAAAGCTACATAGGTGGGGGGGCTATGCCATCCACACTCCCGAATGTGGGGGGCTATGCCCCCCACACCCTCCCAACTATATATACTAACTCCAGGATCGCACTACAGTGGGGAAAAGGGCATATACATTTTATTTGCCCAACAGTATTTACATTCAGTGAAATGTGATTCAATGAAATGAGTTTTCAGTGATTTGAGCTTTCAGAGATTTCTTTTGAGGGTGAATTGAAATTCAGTGAAATGTGTTTTCAGTGAATCAAAGTAGACCCAAAGCAACATATGTAGTTCCCATGGAACACACATGGGACAGAACAACATTATGGGGGCTCCCTACAAAACAGCACATTTCGCTGCAGTCCTATGGGACCAATAACTGCATCCATATCGCCATAAAAGCCGGCCTACATGACATGGTCACCAGCATATCAAAAAGAAGGGAATCTACTTCATCAATTGCTAGTTGGTGTAGGACACACTCAACCAAGACCAGTGGTTCATGTATGGTGACTTTTTACTGGGACATTGTTAGAAAAATATGTATTAATATGTGTGCATTAGTGCCTTTTTAGAAGCCCAAAAAGGGTTAATACATTTATTCTGCTTTATACTGAACAAATCCATATTAATGGCAAATGCTTTCTGACCTTGTATTTTGTCAGCGCAGCTAAAATCTTGTTTATGTCTTAGGAAATGTACTGAGAAGCAGATGGTTTTCTGCTTGATTAGGAAAATAATGAATAGAACAATACTGCTTTCTATAATGTTATTAAACTTAGACAATTAGCTCTGTCTGTGTTATGAGAACATAACCAGCTGTAGGAAGGATAGATAAAGTGGAACAAAGACTGCTTGAAGAATATGAACTATAATCTGTGATTGCTTTGTGCTCGAATGAGTAGAGTACCTTGAAATGTAACACAGCACTGTAGAAATAATTGCAACTAGCTGCCGGTTTCCAAGGCCATGTTATTTTTCCAAAGTTTTCTCATGAATCTAGAAGTGTTATGTCGTATCAGCAGAAAATCATGAGCAACATCTGCTGTGAAAAACAATATTGTAAACTTGTGATTAACTACGTCAGCTTCAGTAGGCAATGTCTTGTAAGAATAGTATAACAATGGCTTCACTTCCTGATTTTAGTTAGACAAACTCTGTATTTTTGCATGCATGTTTTTGTCTCCTTGCTGCAAGAATTAAAGTGCCTTAACCTGAACCTTACGTGTATTGGTCTTTGAAGTTTTTTCCTTTGACAGATTGGTCCTTCAGACCGGAAACCTCCACTTTGACCAGATCAGACAGGCCAGGTGGCTTGAAACCGTACGGGGAAGAAACCACATCGGTTCTTCTTATTTGAAAAGACCTCTGACTGAATTGTCGTCCAAAAGAGGCCAGCCACTGTTCTGATCTGCAACTGAAGGGCGGGTTTACCTCGAACCAGACGATCAATCACGGAGGCTCAGGTAAGGTGAGATTTATCTTTTTCTGTTTTAGATCAGGGACTTGATTTGCATTGTCTGTCAGGGGATTTGTCTTGTACAAGTCAGGGACAGGAAGATTGCAGTCTTGTCATAGATCAGGAAAACAGAATAGGTAAGGCAGTTATTCTAGATAGACTGTGAAAAAGAGAAATCATGGTAGCACGTAAAAATAAGAAGGGTTACGTAACATTTCGAAGATTAGAATAAAATGGGAAATAAGTGCACGAAAAGATCCCAAACTCCGCCATTAACTGAAGATGCGAAATTTATGCAATTACAACGTGCCGATAATGTTAAATACTACTCAAAATGGGTTAATAAGTATGAATTTGATGGTAAATTAGAAAAATCCTTACTTGTTAAACTTGTAAAACAGCTTAAAATTGATTCCAGAGGTCAGGTAAAAAAGCAACGTCAATTAGGGATTCCTCAGGCACACAGGTGGATTGAGGAAGCAAACCGTAGGGAACAAAAGAGTAATAATTCAAAAGCAATGTTTTTAGATAAAGAGGACAATAACTTAGTAATTGCATTGGCCCCTCCACCCCCTCCGCTTCCCTTACCAGAATATGAAGCGAGCGGACAAGCTGGTCCACCCCCACGATATCCTGCTATCCCTGCAAAAGCAACACCTTTTGTTAGAGATCCCGTCGAGACCAGGTCTCGAACACGGGTAGGAAACTCAAAAGGAGACATTGAGTTATATCAAATGGGTAGAAGTTCACAATATATGAGTGAAGAAGAAATATGCCCACTTATAGAAGTACCTAATCCTCTCTCGAACACGGGTAGGAAACTCAAAAGGAGACATTGAGTTATATCAAATGGGTAGAAGTTCACAATATATGAGTGAAGAAGAAATATGCCCACTTATAGAAGTACCTAATCCTCAGGCAGGACAAGAAGGACAGGACCCAACTCTATTAGTTTACAGACCATGGACACCGAAAGATATCCGAAAAGCCACTGAGGGAATTCCCCATCCAAAAGTTAATTTTAGAAAATTTTTAGAAGACCTACAAGTCATGAGGTTAAGTTATAACTTAAACGGAGAGGAAGTAGAAAAAGTAGTCAGACAAATCGTGGGACCAGATTGGCACATGATCAGTGGCAACTGGAATCCCCGTGACGCAGAACACAAACCCCTCCCCCATAGTAGCGCACAACTAGATAACAGAGTGAAAGGTCTTACAGACCGAATCTCTGAGAAATGGAAACCTAGGGCAGACTGGACTTGCATTAATCAATGCATCCAACAAGAAGGTGAAACTGTTGACAGATATTATGCTAGATTATTAGAGTGTTTTAATAACCATTGTGGAATGCAGGTACCTGAAGATCAAACACATGATTCCCCGTATTAGCAGCAGTTAAAGAATGCATTTTTAAAAGGCAGTATTTTGCCTATAAGCAGCTTTATTACAAAGCACATGGTAGATCATCGTACAAGTAGACTACAGTCACTACTTGAATATGCTAGACATGCCGAAAGGCATTTTAACAGTAAAAAGAAAAAGAAAGCCGAAGTATTTTCTGTAGAAGATGGAGCAGAAGTTTATGTAGTACAGTCCGGGAAAAAGGGCAAGAAAAATGCCCAGGGAAACAAACAGTCTGATCAACGATCAGAGGACTTTGAAGGGCGAAATGTGGTAAGAAGGGACACCTGGCAAGGGATTGCAAGAAAAACAAGAAGGCAACTACAGAAGATAAGGAGGGTGAGGACTGACTATATGGTAGTCAGGAATCACTAGAAAGGGATAGTGAAGAAAGGACAAATGAGAATGTGACAGAGGGAGTAGAGGATGTGACAGAAGAAATAGAGGAAGTACAAGAAGTCACGGATAATGAAGAAAATGAAATTTTAGACTTAGCTTTATTGAGCTTGGAACTCTATTTAGCAGACACAAAACCAGAAGTTACACTCCTGGTAGAAGGGAGGGAAGTCACATTTTTTGTGTGACTCAGGGGCATCACGGACCCTGGTACATCCCTCCAAACTGCCAGAGAACTCAGAGTCACCTGATTACATATTAGTGAAAGCAGCTCATGGACAGCTGTATCGGGAGCCCCTCTCCCATAACATTGCAATAACTGATCTTGTTTCAGGATTAACCCAGAAAAGCAAAATTGTCATTTCTGCAAAATGCCCAGTAAACCTCTTGGGCCGAGACCTTACGCAACTGTTTGGCATAGCAGTAGTTCCAACTATGCAGGGTATGGAAGCACAGCGACAAATTGATACTTTTGCAGTGAGATCGGGGGGGTGAAACATTTTATTGGTACAGCCAGGACTTAGTTACGACTGGTCCAGGGGCAGTAACCGAAGAGCTGATGAGCGTTGCCATCAGCAAGTTCCCCTCCCTTGACATTGATAAACAACATTTGTTGCACTGTACTCTGTATTATTGTAGCACATCAGGACCTGATAAGGAATATGAACAAGAGTTGTTTAGAAACCGTGCAAACAGGTTAGTATTATGTAATCTGTACTGGGACATAAAAGGGAACAGTGTAGTTAGCTGTTCAGTACCCCAGGAGTTCTTTGCACTTTATAAATTTAATCAATTACCACATGTAAGCTTAGCCAAGGACAAAAATGTAAAATGGGCAGACCTAGGAGAAAAAGTCATGATATGGGAAAAACAGACAGAGTTAGAGCTGTCAGAACAGGGAGTACAAAAGCAGAAGTTAAATTGGGTAACACAGACACACCCAGCTGTACACTTGCAGTCTAGCAAGGACAGATGATTAGCACTCTTATCAGAAGAGGAAGAAGATGCCTTACAAAGCATACCAGAAACTCTCTGGTCAACAGGCAAATCAAATGTAGGACTTATTCGTACAGCAGGACCAGTTACTATCACGCCAAAGTCAGCATTTAGACCACAAAAGAGACAGTATCCCTTGAGAAAAGATGCAGAGGTAGGAATCAAACCTATTATAGCAGCTTTACTTAAGGAAGGAGTACTGGTGGAATCACCTGATTCACCATGTAACACACCCTTATTTCCTGTTAGAAAAGCAAATGGAGAATGGCGTATGGTCCACGATTTACAAGCTGTAAATGACGCAGTAATACCAAGGGCACCTACAGTGCCAGATCCACACACCCTGTTGAATGATTTGAAACAGCAGAAATATTTTTCTGTGGTAGATATCAGCAAAGCGTTCTTTTCGATACCGATACACCCTGACAACCAACATTGATTTGCATTCACATTTCAGGGGAAAAGGTATACATACACACGACTACCACAGGGATATTGTGAAAGCCCAACAATATTTTCACAAGAAATGGCAAGCAACTTGGCGGGATTTACCCCACCGAGAGGCAGTCAGATTTTACTTTATGTTGATGACATCCTGCTGGCAGCCCCCACCCAGCAAGATTGTAAGGAAGATACTGTAGCATTGTTACAATTTTTAGCTATCCAGGGACATAAAGTAAATAAAAACAAATTACAGTTTTGGAAAAAGCAAGTTAGATACCTAGGATATGTAATATCCAAAGAGGGCAGAACATTAGATGAGGATAGAAAAATAGCGATTTTACAAGCACCGAAACCCACTACCAAGAAGGAAATGATGTCCTTCCTGGGTACGACCAACTTTTGTCGGAGCTGGATCCCAAACTATGCTTTGGAATCTGCACCACTGACCAACTTGATATACAAGAAGCCTATGGCAGCACAGGATTTATTACAATGGACACCAGAAGCAGAATCTGCTTTCTGCAAATTGAAACAGTTGATAGCATCCTCATTAGTTTTAGGATTACCAAACTATCATAAACGTTTTTTCCAAACTGTAGATTGTAAGCAAGGTTATATGACATCAGTGTTAACACAGCAGCATGGGGACAAGCAACGCCCCATTGCTTACTATTCATCACAACTGGACCCAGTGGCGCGGTCATTGCCCCACTGTGTACAAGCAGTAGTCGCAGATGCAATGGCAGTGCAGGCTTTGGCCTCAGTAGTGTTGTTCCACCCTCTCACATTGAGAGTGCCTCATGCAATCGTGATTATTTTACTGCAAGAAAAAGTAGCATATCTTTCTCCTGCTAGGCATCTTTCCTGTATGACTATATTGTTGAGCCAACGTCATATGACAATTGAACGATGTACAACTTTGAATCCATCTACCTTGCTTCCAACTCCTGCAGATGGCACACCGCACAGCTGCCTGCAGGAGACTGAGCAAAAGACACTGCCTAGAAAAGATCTTACGGATGTTCCCTTGGATGATGCTGAGGTGACATATTACATGGACGGCTCATGCAAAAGGGGTCCCACAGGACAGAACCTAGTAGGATATGCAGTAGTCTCTGATACTGAGATTGTAGAAGCAAAATCTTTACCACACAACTTATCTGCACAAGCGGCAGAGCTGATTGCCTTAACACGGGCATGTACCTTAGCAAAGGGTAAATGTTCATAGGTTCATAGGTTGGTATTAGGCTATCAGCCCTAGGGCCTATACAAGCCTAGTCATAACAATTCCCTGGTTATTTCTTCCCACACTATTTACTTTCCTGGACCCCTGTCTAGCAGGGCGACTGACGTGATCCCTGGGGTAAATTTCCTTTCTCCCATCCAATCGTCAAGGTTCCTTTTGAAGAGGACCAAAGAGGCACTCTGCTTGACATGTATGGGCAATCTATTCCAGAGTCTGGGGAGTCTCTGGGTCAGGAACCTATCCCTCCAGCATGTTTTGTTTATTGTGATGACAATGTTTAGATCCCTGGTGCGTGTGGCTCTGAGGGATTGGGATTTCTTTAAGTGTAGCATGTCCAACAGCTCTGGGTTTGACATGGCCTTGTATGTTAAGCAAAGATTGCCTCTGAGTAGACAATATGCGACAGAGTATAGCTGGAGTTTTTTAAGGCGGTCAGCGTAGGGCATCTGCTTTAGGCCTGTGATTCTTTTAGTGAGGTATTTCTGTGGCCTTTCCAGTTGTTGCAGATGTCTTGAGAGGTACATACCAAACAGGGCATTGTATTCTATAATGGGTCTAATGAGGGATGAGTACAGTGGGACAATGACCTCCTTTTTTCTGGATGAAAAGCCCTTAGTGATGAGGTGTGCCACATAGAAGGATTTCCTGACTGTTGTGGCAATGTGGTTATCAAAGGTGAGACCACTGTCCACCTGTGTCCCTAAGTCTCTTATCAAACTTTCGGTGTTTAGTGTACTGCCACCTATATGGTAATTCATGCATACATGTTTTTTCCCAAAGGGGATAACTATACATTTCTTGGCATTGAGCTTGAGCCCATGGCTCTGTCACCAAGCATCTGTTTCTGTAAGGCCCTTTTGTACAGTATCCACATCATTTGGGGATTCAATAATGGCTCCCAGTTTGCAGTCATCTGCAAACTTTGTTATCCAGAGTCCCTTAGTGTTGGCCTGTACTTCAGAAGTAGAAGTGTGAACATTTTTACTGATAGCCAGTACGCTTTCTCTACTGTACATGTTTTTGCGCAACAGTGGAAAAATTGAGGAATTATAACATCTACTGGCAAATCAATCAATCATGTGCAGTTTATTTTAGATCTTTTAGAATCTATTCAGTTACCTCAGAAAGTAGCTATTTGTAAACGCATAGCTCATACCAAGCAACAGGATAAAATTTCAAAATGTAATGCAAGGGCTGATACAGCTGCAAAGCAGGCAGCTTCAGCTTCAGAAGCATTTCTTTTGAATGAGGAATTACAACCTTCTGAGATTTTAGACTTAGAAATGTTAAAAACAATGCAGACACTTACTACGCAAGTTGAGAAACAATGATGGATAAAACAAAGAGCAATTCTCAAGGAAGGGCTGTACATCTCCAAAGAGGGAAAACCGATATTGCCATCTAACTTGTTTAGATATGCAGCTTTGTTGAGCCATGGGCAATGCCATGTCTCAACAGGGGGGATGGTCCAGTTAGTGAACCGAGTGTTCACAACATATGGATTTATAAACTACACTAAAAATTTTTGTTTATCATGTCATGTTTGTAATAAACATCATGCACAAGGGGCGTTAAAGCCCAAGCAGGGGAGTTTTCCTGCATTACCGTATCCGTTCCATACTATCTGTATGGATTTCATAGAACTGAACAAATGCGAAAATAAGAAGTATTGTCTTGTCATTGTAGATATGTTTTCCAAATGGGTGGAAGCTTTTCCGACCAAAAATCCAGACGCAGCTACTGTTGCGAAAACCCTTGTTAAAGAAATTATTCCTAGATTTGGCATACCGGAAAAGATCTACAGTGACAATGGCACACATTTTGTGAACCAAACCATACAACAACTGAGCAAGTTTTTCGGAATTTCTTTGAAAAATCATTGTGCGTATCATCCACAATCTGCAGGGTTGGTAGAAAGGTACAATGGGATGTTAAAAAATAAATTAAGGAAGCTCATTGAGCAAACACATAGAAATTGGGTGTATTGTCTGCCCCTGGCACTGTTGAGCATGAGCACTGTTCCGAATGCAAAGGGATTGACTCCTTTTGAGAAGTTATTTGGGAGGGCATATTATCTACCTCAGTGGAAACCTCTCATGCCTGCAGATTGGGAAGCCGACTGTACACTCGCTGAGTATATGAGGAGAATGTTGAATTCTAAACACCTTTTGCAGTTTAATTCTGTTTCAGATAAGGAACAAACCAGACCATCGGAAGCAGGCACGTGGGTCTGGGTGAAAGTCATCAAGAGAAAAAACTGGACAACACCGAAGTGGGAAGGGCCATACCAAGTGCTACTGTCAACATCCACTGCAGTCAAGATCGCAGAGCGAGCACCCTGGATTCACCTGACACACTGTAAACTGGTTAAAAACTTTGAGCTAGATAAAAATCTTGTTAGTGTTCATAGGTTCATACTAGGCTATCTGCCCTAGGGCATTTATAAGCCTAGCCGGAGTTGTGTGGCTTTCACCACCCCTTAGGTTGAAGAATACTATACCCATTAGTTTGCCGTGCCTCTGTCCAGCAGTGATACAGAGATGATCCCCGGGGTAAACCTACGATCTCCCATCCACTGGTCAAGATTCCTCTTGAACAGAGCCAGCAAGGTGTTCTGTCTCACATGGACCGGGATTCTGTTCCACAGCATAGGGAGTCTCTGGGTGATGAATCTGTCCCTCCAGCACTTCCTATTTATATCCGTGTTGAGGTTTAAGTCTCTTGCTCTTGTGGCTCTGGTGGATTTGGATTTTTTGAGGTGGAGCATGTCCATTAATTCCGGGTTGGACATGGCCTTGTATGTCAGGCACAGGTCACCTCTGAGCAGACGGTATGCGACTGAATAGAGCTGGAGTTTCTTCAGTCGGGCAGCATATGGCATATTTTTGAGCCCCTTTATCCTTTTGGTGAGGAACTTTTGGGGTCTTTCCAATTTCTGTAGGTGTCGGGTAAGATACATTCCGAATGGGGCATTGTACTCAATCATTGGTCTGATAAGTGAAGAGTACAGGGAACAATGACCTCCCTTGATCTGGATGTGAATCCCTTCATAATCAGGTGGGCAATGTAGAAGGTCCTCCTAACCACTTTGGCAATGTGAGTGTCAAAAGAAAGGTTACTGTCAACTTGGGTCCCCAGGTCCCTGATAACCTCTTCTGTGCTTAATGGATTGCCACCTATGTGGTAACATGGGGTTACCTTGTTTTTACCAAAGGGTATGACTATACATTTTTGGCGTTTAGCTTAAGGCCATGGCTCTGGCACCAGTTATCCATTTCTATGAGACCTCTCTGAAGGATATCTGTGTCTGATGGATTTTCAACTATGGCGCCCAGTTTGCAGTCATCTGCAAACTTTGTCAGACACAATCCTCCTATGTTTGCCTGCACTTCTGAAAAGTAGATGCCGAACAAGAGGGGCCCAGGACTGAGCCCTGTGGGACACCGCTTGTGACCGGCTTGGAGTCTGACATGGCACCAGCAACTCTAACCCTGTGGGTTCTGTCCTTGAGCCAGTTTGCAACCCATCTTGTGACATATGGGTTTACATTTAAGCTGGTGAGCTTTTCTATGATACCCGAGTGGGGTATTGTGTCGAAAGCTTTGCAAGGTCAAGGTAGGCTGTGTGAACTGCCTTACCCTCATCAATGGCCTTGGTGACTGTTTCAAAAAGTCGACCAAGTTCAAGAGGCATGATCTGCCCTTGACAAAGCCGAATTGGGTAGGATCCAATGTCTGTAGGTCCCCTATGTCTTTATTTATGAGTTCCATTATGATCCTCTCCATAGCTTTGCAGATCAGGCTTGTTAAGCTTATGGGGCGGTAATTACCAGGGTCCGTAGAAGCACCGCCTTTGTGGAGTGGGACCACAGTTGCCGTACGCCACTCTTTGGGTACGTATCCTGTGGTAAGGCTAAGATTAAACAGCAGCCTTATGTGTGGGTTTAGTTCCTCATTGAGTTTGTGTAGCATACAGCCGGGGACACCATCCGGTCCCATTGATGATGTGTTTTTAGCTTTAGAGAGAGCAGCTCTCACCTGGGCATTTGAGATGATTGGGAGGCTACACTCTGCTGGGATAGATATTTCTCCTTTTGGGGGGAGGGAGGGGAGAAATTTTCACTGAACCTGTCTGCCAGTATGTTTGCAATGTCTGTGGGTTCAGTGATTTTTGTATCATTTTGGACTAATTTTGAGTATATCTGGGAGTTTCCACCCAGATTTCTAACATAACTAAAGAAGGCCTTATGATTGTCTTTTGAGTCCTTGGTGATTTTTCTCTCAAAGTTGGCCTTGGATGATTTTATGAGTGATCGTAGTTTTTTACTAGTATTGATCAGAGATGTCTTCCCTTTTAGGGATTTTGCTCTATCTTGTAGTAGCTTTCTCCTCTTGTTGTAAAGTTTGTTTATGGCTGGGGTCCACCAGATTGGGCGCTTGCCTTTGGTGGAAAGGGTCTTGATTTTATTTGGGATTGCTTGATCCATGCAATCCTGGAGGTGCTCGTAGAAAGCATTTGTAAGGGATTCAGCAGCGTGGGTTGTGGTTTCCAATGGCTCAGGGGCCTTGAAGGATACCACACCAGTCTTAAGAAGTGTGAAGTTGGCTTTTGAGAAGTTCTTCACTGTGGTCTTTTTGTTGGGGGTGGGGCGGATGTGGATCTCCAGTGAGATTAGTTTATGGTCTGATCTCACCAATGAGGGATATACTTCCGGTGTGGAGCATTTTGTCCCCATGTTTGTGATGATCAGGTCTAGTATATTTTCACCTCTTGTGGGAATGGTGACAAGTTGTTCCATAGCATTTGAGTTTATGAACTCCAGGAACCTTTGGGCTAGGGTATTGGGGCTTGAGTAATGTTCCCAGTCTATGTTTGGGTAATTGAAGTCACCCAATATGATGGTGTTTGGAGAGACATTTATACTCTCCAGTGTCTTCAGGAAGGCTGTGTGAGGTTCCTGAGTTTGAGAGGGTGGCCTGTAACATGCTACAAACTGTAGAGCAGTTTTGCCTATGGTTAATTGCACCTGAATGGTCTCTGATGCTTTGTGAGTTGCCACCAGCCTGGAGGTGTGGGTATCCTTGATGAATATGGATACACCCCCTCCTTTTGTGGTATGGTCCGGGTTTTGGGGCCGGAAAGCATGATATGAGGTAAAACCTGATAGTGAGGGGTGCTCACAGGAGCCTTGAACCAGGTTTCAGTCACAGCACAGACATCAATGTTCTTCATACTGAGGAGGGCTTCGAGGGCGTGCATCTTGAGATTTAGACTTCTGGCATTGAGCAGCATTATCCTTAGTTTTTTTCCATTATTGTTTTCTAGGGCGGTGGGTTTAGAATTTGAGCCTTGTCTAAAAAAGGCACTATGTGGGTGGCAAGAGCCTTTGCCAATATCCGGAAACCCAGGGGTGACAGGTGCAAGCCGTCCCTAGCGAAGCAGCGTGGCTTGTCAAGCATGTCATTCCAGGCAGACAGACATTGGATCCCCTTAGAATGACACCAGAAATTAAGCCAATTATTAAAACTGATCATTTTGTCTCTGTATTGTGGCATCATTCTTGGTGAAGGTAGGATACTGCTCAGGGTCAGGGTCATACCAGCCTGGGCTACATAATCTGAGAGCTCCTTTATGTCTCTTTTCATGTAGTCCAGGGAGGTACGTCCAGGTCATTCACACCGGCATGGACAATGACTGAGTCATACTTGTACTTGCTGTGGAGTGACCTGAGTGCTTGTGTTATGTGGCGGATTCTAGCGCCCGACAGGCAGCTTACTGTCACCCTCTCCTTGTTCAGTCTGGTGAGTGGGACGTCAGTGTGTCTGACTATGGAGTCACCTATGACAAGCGTGTCTGGCATTGTGTTTGGCCTTAAGGGCTGTGACTGATTTACACACTGACTTTGTGATCTATGTGTTGCTTGTGTTATGTCATGAGGTGGCAGTTGTTTGGGTGTCTGCTTTGGAGGCCTCTGCTGTTTTGATAGATTTTTGATCAGTGCCTCCATGTATGTCTTTGTGTGTTTATGTGTTTGATTTGTAGTTGTGATAGTTCTATGTGAGACTGGGTTTATGGTGTGTGTGGTTACCTTCTCCTCCTGTCTGGTTTTGCCAGTCCTGAGTTGAGAGAGCTCAGCCTCCAGTTTGGCTATATAGTTGCATCTCTCGCATGTATTTGTGTTTTGTGGGAGGAGGAGAGGGTTGTCTGTGTACATGAGGCAATTGTAACATTGCCTCAATATTCCCAGATTCACCAGCTGAGCAGGAGAGGACGCTAGCAACTGACCCTTTGACATGCTAGAAGAAATGAAAAAATTTGCTGTGTAACTGAGTCAGAAAGGACCTATAGGGAAGTGGGTACTCCAGGGGGTTTTAAGCTAGTGAAGTACTTTGTATAATATAGAAGTGCTTTACCTGACTAAAAAATGCTTTAGGAACAAGTGCTGAGCTTTACAGATAGAGAATAGACTGTTTAGATTACAAGTAGAGCAGTTCTAAGGGAAAAAATGAAGAGCAGACTTTACGGAGCCAGAAATACTTTAACCTTGTTTAACCGGCGCTGCCCGATGGTGCTCTAGTGGCAACTCCGCACTCTATGAGTAACGCATCGTTACACCACAAGAGTAAAAATGACAAAATCCAGAGCATACAGGAATACAGAACAACCACAGAAATATTGCATAATCATCCTGTTAACTATACTGGTGACATTGATCTTTTTGTTGTGGCCTTTCCTTTTTCCAGCCACACAAGCTAAACTGAATAAACACGATGCGTTACTCATAGAGTGGCATCCAAACTTTAACACTTACCAAGCGATCAAACATGTGTATGCTGAGACTTTTAATGTTTCAAATTATTGGGTTTGTACAGCTATACCAACAGCATACGGGGGATTATTAATGACTGCAATCCCCCTAGGGGTCAATGAGACCTGGGAAAACTTGGTTTATGATACTACAACTGTTAAATCACAAGATAAAATAGCACTGCACCTGCCTGTTACACAAAAGGGAATTGTGTGTTTTTATAAAAATGATACTGTCCAGGTGGGTTGGAGTAATTGCAATGACTGTTCCTTACAAATGTTACACCAAAGCTAATAATGCAGGTTCTATTTGTGATACAGACTATGACTCGTTTCTTAAATCAATGCACAGAACAATTAATAAAGTACAACATAATCCTGTTCTTTTTAAGCAACTGTCTATAATAAACAAGAAAATGTTTCATGCAGGGCAAGCATATGTTAATAGTAAAGTTACTACTAAGGTGGAAGATTGTTATTTTGTATGTGGCAAAAAGGCCTATAAATGGTTACCTGAGAATTGGTCCGGCAGTTTTTTTTGGGTTACCTGGTTCCGGCCATACGACACACTGTAGTTTTGCCTCGAGGTAAAATTCAAAATGCACGAGAGGTCACCAAGAAACCTGTCAGGAAACCTGAGAATCCAGTGGGACAGATCGAGGCGGACTGGAGAAACCATCATTCCATGGGCGATAAACTAACACATATGGACTTGAGCGACACTGTCATATCGTGGGCAGGCATATTACCAGCATATGGAGCAGTGAAATCGATTTGGGAGCTGAGAAAACTGTCTAAACTCCTCGAAGTAATGAGCAATGCAACTTTTTCTGCTCTCGAATTAGTGACTGATGAATTGAATGCCATGAGAACTGTGGTGCTTCAAAACCGCATGGCTCTTAACTTCACCCTAGCGGTGAGAGGTGGTATGTGCGCTTTAATCCAAGAAGAATGCTGTTCGTATATTCCTGACAACGAGCACGAGATAGACAACCATCTTGAGGTGATTCAGCAAGTGTCGACCATGACCAAACCAGGCCCAAACCCACTGATGGACTTTTTCCAGAAATGGTTTGGGGGGTGGGGTTCCATCCTAATGAACATCTTGATTGCTATTTGTGTAGGAATGCTCCTGTTGGGAGTATGTGTTTGTTGTGGCATCCCCTGCATGAAAAGATTGATCAAAGATTTTATAGATTTGTCGGTTTCTGAAACCTTATATCAAGGTACTGAGCTTGATGAACTATTGAAGACTGAGATGCTTTTATAAGTTAAACTGAATGACTTTCTTAACTGCAAATCCAAAATGGAAGAGGTTAGGAAAAGAAACAAATTGTTTATGCTTTTGAAAGTAGAATAAAAGTATTAATGGGGGGAAATGTTAGAAAAATATGTATTAATATGTGTGCATTAGTGCCTTTTTAGAAGCCCAAAAAGGGTTAATACATTTATTCTGCTTTATATTGAACAAATCCATATTAATGGCAAATGCTTTCTGACCTTATATTTTGTCAGCGCAACTAAAATCTTGTTTATGTCTTAGGAAATGTACTGAGAAGCAGATGGTTTTCTGCTTGATCAGGAAAATAATGAATAGAACAATACTGCTTTCTATAATGTTATTAAACTTAGACAATTAGCCCTGTCTGTGTTATGAGAACATAACCAGCTGCAGGAAGGATAGATAAAGTGGAACAAAGACTGCTTGAAGAATATGAACTATAATCTGTGATTGCTTTGTGTTCGAATGAGTAGAGTACCTTGAAATGTAACACAGCACTGTAGAAATAACTGCATCTAGCTGCCGGTCTCCAAGGCTATGTTATTTTTCCAAAGTTTTCTCATGAATCTAGAAGTGTTATGTCGTATCAGCAGAAAATCATGAGCAACATCGGCTGTGAAAAACAATATTGTAAACTTGTGATTAACTACGTCAGCTTCAGTAGGCAATGTCTTGTAAGAATAGTATAAGAATGGCTTCACTTCCTGATTTTAGTTAGACAAATTCTGTATTTTTGCATGCATGTTTTTGTCTCCTTGCTGCAAGAATTAAAGTGCCTTAACCTGAACCTTACGTGTATTGGTCTTTGAAGTTTTTTCCTTTGACAGACATCTTATGTGCAAAATCAGATATGTCTTGGAGCCCTAGCTCATGAGCTATATTCCATGACACCAATACAGTACATAGCATGGATGAGATACAGCACAACAGTGCACTGTCAAAGACCCACAGCATCAATGAGCTGCTGTTAAAATTGAAGAAGGCCTGCTTCCTCTGCATAGATTCTTCAGGTTGCATGCTACAGTATGCCCTGGAGACCTACATAAAGACATTTGCTGATTGTGTATTTCTGCACAACATGGTAGTATACAGACAGCTACAGCAGGGTACTGCCATTTGAGAACTAGAAACAACAGAGCTGGCAGAAAAACAGGTACTGGTTGAGGTGATATTGAAAGAACTGGTTGCAGTGGAAGGTCATGTGAGGCAGAAGTGGGGGCAATAAACTGCAGCACTGGCAAAAAGGCATATCTAATCCACAAATTAAAACTGATGCATGCTATACTACACTCAGGCTATGTTGTACAGTGCAGTAACTGGTCTCACTGTACATCAAAATTACCCACCTCAATAACACAGCACTAAAGAGGATATAGTTGTCATTGTGTGCATCATACACTAACCAAGGGTGCAAATACTGGACCTGGTCCTCACTAATATGACAGAGTGCTGCACAGCCCTAATATAATGTCTTGTCTGGTAACGTCAGACCAAAAAAATGGTTTCTTTTGAAGTAAAAATAAAACCTGGAACCCCTACATTCCTACTGTTAAGTTGTAACCTGATAAAAGTTCAGGCCCCCATAATCCCTGACAACACTTGCGGCTTACGTGTGCATCTTCACAGAAATCCTACACAAGTATGCTGATAACTACATAGAGGTAGTTGTACCCACCAGGAAGAAGTACAGAACTAACTCAAAGAATAAGCCACATTGGTGGAATCTCAACATCAATAGGCTGTGTAAGAGAAGGAATAAAATCATGGCAAAAATGAAGAGGTGTAGCACCCAGCAAGATAAAAGCCTTCATATCAAATTAAACAAATAACTCAGAGGACAAATAAAGTCTAACAAAGACAACTTTCAGGTATATTTGGCCTCCTAGACCAAGGACAGCCATAATCCGTTCTTTAGCTATGTCCACAACCTCAAAGGCAATACACAATAATGTGTGGAACTCATTGTTAGTACAGCCACCTACACTGAGCCAGAAGATATTGCAAACCTACTAGCCGACAAATTCAGCTTCAACTTTACCCCTCTCTTCCCCTCAATTTCCCTTCAAGCAATACCATCAAATATAACTCACTTTAATATCAATAGAGAACAGGTCCTTAATGCTCCCTCTGAAGTCATGTATGCTGCATCAATAGGTCCAGACACTATAGCAGGATGCCTTTTAAATAGCAAGAAACATGACCTATCAGGCCCTGTGGAATTGTTATTTAACTGTAGTCTTCAAACAGGCTTAGTACCGCATGAATGAAGACCACCAACAGTCATCCCTCTGCACAATGGTGGGCCATTTACAGACCCTGGAAACTACACACCCATAAGTCTCACTAGTCTCATGTGCAAAACCATGGAAAGAATTATCATGGAAATGACCAATAATGACAGAAAACTTCAGGACACTGGACCAGACCCAATTTGGTTTCATCAAGGCCAGGTCGTGCCTACTTAACCTGGTGAACTTCTTTGAGACGGTCACCAAGGCAATGGATGAGAGCAAAATGGTTCACACTTCCTACCTTGACCTGGCCAAGGCATTTGAACACAATGGCCACTTCAGGCACTGTTGACATACTCAAAAAGTTAGATATAAACCCATGTGTCACCCAGTGGTTAGCCAGCTGGCTCACAGACAGGACCCAGGAAGTTAGAATTGGAGAGTCCACCTCTACAAAGAGGTCAGTCACAGCTGGTGTTCCTCAGGGATTGGTGTTTGGACTGTTCTTTTTTGGCATTTACTTCTCTGAAGTCAAGGCCAATGTCAGTGGTCTCTGGCTGGCTAATTTACAGATGACTGCAAATTAGGAGCAGTCATAGAAAGCCCCACTGACACTAATGTTCTCCAGGAAGTGCTGACACAGCTTAATAACTGGTATTAGAGCCATGGACTAAAACTAAATGCCAAGAAATGCATAATAGTATCCTTTGGGAAGTCATCCATTCCTGGTAACTATCATATTGACCACACACATAAAAGCTGACCAAGTAGTCAGGGACTTGGGGACAAATATAGACAGTAATCTAGCCTTTGACCATCATGGGTCAAAAGCAGTGAAGAGATCATTCTGTGTTCTGCAACTTATAAGCAAAGGTATGGCATCTGGGTCCAAGGAGGTCATTGTTCCATTGTATTTGGCATTCATCAGACCTATCATTGAGGACAATGCTCCCATTAGTATGTACCTAACCAGGCACATCCAACAACTGGAATGCTCACAGAGGTTCCTTACTAAAATAATGCACAGAGTAAGTAACATATCCTCTGCTAATCACCTCAAGCCTCTATCCCTGTATGGTGTCTCCTACAGGCTGTTGAGAGGAGATCTATGTCTGACATACAAGTCATTGTCAGACCCCACCCTGATGGACCTCCTGCATATCCGCAAAACAAACAGCACCAGAATTACCTGTTCTAAACACTGAAACCTTGCCTGTGATATAAATAGGAACTGCTGGAGAGACAGGTATGTATCCCAGAGACTATCTCTTTTCTAGAACGGGCACTCTATCTATGTGAAGCAGACTTCCTCCCTAATCCAATTCAAGTGCAATTTGGACAATTAGATAGGGAACAGGAAATTCATCTGTGTTTGGCACCTATGTCTCTAATGGACAAAGTCAGCTTGTAAATGGTTAGTCGCCCAGCCCCTGCTTGTAAATGTTTCACCTTCCAAACCTCTGCTTACTCTTATCAAGGGTACCAGAACTTGTCAGAGATTTGGGATGCATGGCTAGGCTTAAAAAGGCCCTTGCAGTCATTAGCCTAGTACACACCTATGAACCTATATGCATAGGGGTGGAGAAGCACAGTGACAGGGATCAGCACCAGGTATACTGATGGAATAGTAGACTAAGGATGTGGAAGGGAGTGAGTAACATGGCAGGGTGATATCAGGCAGCTGTGTATACTGTGCAGGGAGGGGGTAATGCTTCTTAAGGGGGGTGGGAGTCTGGATGAAATGGATACTTCTTCATTATGGGTTCCAGATGGGACACAGCTCAGATAGATTTGGTTGCATTGTGTGTATGTTTCAGTGGCAGGTGTTATGAGATTTCAGGTGGGAATGACAGAGACAGTACAGCTGTGTAAGTAAACTTGACATAACAATAGATGTTCAGATGATCGCTGCTGCAGTAGCCTTAGCTATACGAGTTATATCCTGCATAGGATATAACAGACAACCTGCTTTTAAACTTTTAGGGCACCATCCGCATTCCCAAACAATTAGTCAGCTTGAACTGAGCTGGACAGGGGTGGAGCTCTGACAAGACATTTCTAGAAAAAGAAACAAATACATGTCCAAACCCTGGCATAAAAATACACACAAAAACACGGGGGGGGGGGGGTTAGGAGTGACTACTGCATCAGTTATCATTCGAACATCTACTGTTATGGCAAGTTTACTTGCACAGCTGACTTATGTTCATCTAATGTATGAATTATCCTTTCTCCCTCATTTTTGAGCTCTGGAAAGAAAACAGGGAGATGGATAGAATGCTATTAAAATAAACTTAGATTCCAATTTAGGCATAAAATGATAGTTTCTCAAAGAAACCCCTATCTCTATGGAAAATGAGATAAGGTTGTCCTACCATAAGAACTTACAACACAGATACTATTCTTGTAGAGGTCAGAGCAATCAGTAAAACAGTTTTCTATGTTAATAACCTCAAGTTAGCCAGGTGAGCAGGTTCAGAAAGAGCACGTGTTAGCTTCTCTAACACAAAATTAAGATCCAAGGGGAAGCCACCTTTCATAAACATTTTCATATGAGACTGCATTGAAAGAGGAGGATCTGTGGAAAGACATTCTGAAATTCCAGAAAAATGATCATTGACTAAGGACTAAAACTGGCTATAAGATAGCAACTCACACAAATATTGTAAAACCAGAGAAACACTAGCCCCGAATGAGTCCTCAGTGTTTTGTTGGCATTAATTAGAAAACCTTTTCCATTTGATAATATATGATTTTCTAGTAGCAGGCATTCTTACCTCCAGTGATACCTGCTGCACATCCTCGGAAAACAAGTGCCTAAAGGGTATTAAGACCCCATCATCCAGGCAGTCAGTTATAGTTATTTGGGGTCAGGATGTTATCTAACACCCCTGATCTTGCATGAGTAAATCCAGTCTGTGAGGAAACTTGTGTTAACTGCTCCTGGCCGATTACAAAATAAGGGAGAACCACTGTGGCCTGGGCCAGAAGGGTGTCAACAAACTGATCTTTGGGGAGTCCTTCTGAATCTCTAGAAGTATTCTGGCTATCAGTGTAAAGGGTGGAAAACATACAGGTGCATTTCTGTCCAATGAAAGGAAAAGGCATCTGTTTTGTAGGCCTTCTTGCACGGAGTCCTGGAACAAATTTTGCCAGTAGATTGCTTAGAGATGAGGGGAAAAAGGTGTACCTGAAAAATTCTCCACAGATGAATCAAATCTTAGAAGGTCCCTGATTCAGTTTCCTTTCATGAGGATCTGTCCTGTTCCTGTTCAACTTGTTTGGCACACAATGTTGCTCTTACAGAATATAAGATGCCTGTAAAATGAGATTATACTGCAATGCTACATCCCATGGTAACACAGCTAATGTGTATAGGAGGTAAGATATTGTTCCCCTGGCTTGTTTATGTACCACATCACTGTGGCATTGAATATAAACACTTGAAGAATTCTCCAGACTACAGATGATTCAGAGAGTTGCGGTGATGGTGCTGCGGTAGCGTTGTCGCCTCATAGTAAGACGTTGCCCTGTTTGATTCTCAGCTAAAGCGTCTTCTGTGTGGAGACATGCGTGAATGGGCGTACCTTCGTTGAAGGTTGTGCGTCAGGGCTGGCAACTCGGTACGTAAAAATCTACTGCCAATCATTAGTGAACTGGCGTTTTGCTGTGACGACCCCTAACAGGGAAAAGCCGAAAGATACAACAACAACAACAGATGATTCAGAGAGTTGGGAGCATTTATAAGAGCTAGCATCTCTTTTAAGTTTAGGTGTTTTGGTCTGCCTTTCTTGTACTAAAGACTGCACTTTTATACCCATTGATACTGCTCGCCAAGCCAATTCTGTGGTATCTGCTATGACTCACTGCTTTGGAGCAGGGACAGAGAATGGGAGACCTGGATTCTGAGATGTTTGTTATCTACATCAACTGATTTTCCTTTTCACAAATCCCACAACTGGAATTTGATAAGACAATGGGTGTTGATGCTGGGACCAAATAGTTTTCAGATATGATTGTATCTTTCTTATATGAGGTCTTGCAAGAGGTATCATGAAAATCATGGATGCACTTTAATCTTGAGGTATATCCTCGCTGAGACAGAAGTCTGACAGGAAAACCCTTGGAATAGATCTAAATATAAATCTATTTTGTTCCTGTGAAAGAAAAGCTTTTTGTATTGAGGTGTCAATCAGGCAACCAAGAAACACGATCCTGTGAGATGGAGTCAGAAAAATGTTTTTGAATGTTCTCTTGGAATCTCAGCCTGATTTTTTCCCCAGCAGAGAGATTCCTGATACTTTGAAAAAGGCTCTGCAAAGATAAGCAATTTCATGCAAATATATTAAAATGTGGACACTCAGTAGCCTCCAGTGGGCTATCACAGAAGCTAGAGACTTTGAGAATATTCTTGGAGCAGTGGATAGCTATGGATAGCCCAAAGAGTAAAAAGGAGAACTGATAACGTGATCCAGACAGACAAAACTTTAAGAAATGCATGCAATCTGGATGAATAAGCTTTAAGCAAATATTTAGATGTGCTAAAGCTGCAAAAATTAGAGGTTGAAATGAAGAAAAGGCTGGCTGAATATGAGACTGCTCAGGAAGAGATGTTTAAAAAATAATAGAATTAGAGAGCAGAGCACATATGGAAAACTTGAGATTTTCAGCTATACCAGAGAAGCTGGAAGGAAGAGACTGCATTAATGTTATGAAAACACAAGTAAGCAACTGGACTGGTATTCTACAGCAGGAGTTGTTAGTTGAAAGGCCACATCATGTGTATGCTCCAAACCTAACTATGAGAAAGAAACCTGGACTATTAACAGTAAAGATGCAATTCTACCAGTAAAAGGAGTTGATTCTGACAAAACTGAGGCAGAAGGACAAAGTACTAAAAGTGGGAGACAGCAGAATGTTTGTGGAAAATGATTACTCAATGTACACCAGGCAGAAGAGGAGTAAATTCATTCCACTATTCAGGGAATGTCGAGACAAAGGCGTGAGATTCAAACTGCTGTAACCCACATTTCTTCAAGGTATTCTTCCCTGGAGGGACAAAATCATTTTTGATGAAGTATGTGCTAAGGAGGAAATAGAAAAGTTTGCCCAACTAAAATTGAGCTGTGAAATAGAAGAAGATTCTACTTCTTATTCTTCTGGTAATAAAGACCACAGACAGACTGCACCTGTGAAACCTTTTCTACTGTTTCAACAGGAAAAAGTTGGAGAGAAGAAAGGGAGCATGACAGCTGACTAGAAGAATTGAGAGTATGTGGGAAATGAAGCAGAGACAGGAGTTGGGAGATGGAGATGAACAGTAATAAAACCAGTCACTTAATGTGAGATTACAATGCAATAATTATATTTGTAAAATATGACAGAACAAGAAAGTCTGGAAATATTGGACTTTTTCAAATTTTGTTAAACCTGTGAGGGACTCCAACTTATATGCCCTACTTCATGTCAATAATGTTTGGAAAAATGCTTTCGGGAGGGAAAGAGAGGGGAGAACGTTAATTGTAAGTAAAGAAAACATTTGTTCTTAATAGTACTAATTTTGTGGTGTATGGTTTTCTTTATATGCTATAAAGTTTACTCAGTTATTTTTTAGCGTAATGGGGATTGTAAAGAGGTGCTGCTGTTCTTTCTTTCCCTTTCTTTCCCCCTTCTCTCTTTCTTCTTGCACAGTTTTAAGAAATGTAGGCACTACAATGTAAACAAAAAGCATGGATAGAAGAGCATGGAAACAGAAAAATTAATGTGTTTTTTCTCATTCTTGCATGGGGAAATGGCTGGATTAAGGAACTTCAATTTATTTAGTAACAAGTTTTATGAGAATGCAAGTAAATGAAAAAGAATATTGAATATCATGAGGCTTTTTTTCTAGCTAATGAATGTATGCTTACTAGCAATTCTGTAACTGACCCTCATGTCTCCATAGAAACAATCTGATAAAGGGAAACTGACTGTCTGGTTCTCATGTCTCCATGGAGGCAATCTGATAATAAGAAATTGGCTGTCTGTTTCTCATGCCTCCATGGAGGCAGTCTGATAAAGAGAAAGGTTACAGTCCGGTGGAAAGTGATTGACTAGGGGAAAAAAGAAAAGAGAAATTGGCTAGGAGATAATGTTCTCTGCAAGCATTCAGGGGTTTCCCAGCTGGGAGAACTATAAAGATAAGGCTGTCAGTATGTTTTTGTTTTCTGTTCCTTCAATTGCTTGTACCAATGCTATTACTGTTTAAATTATGATGTCATTATGTTTTGCTAGTTCAATGTATCTAGAAATTACTATCAAATGTTAATGTATATCTATTTTCTGTTTTGGAGCTTTTCTCCCCAGGACTCCATTGAAAACGGGTTCTTCAAGGCCCAATGGACTATCCTGGTAAACCAACTGCAATAAATAAATATAAATAAATAAATAAATAAGACAAAAACAGTTAGCACTTAGTAGAAGCACAGGCTGCACCATGCGTCTTAATGTGGATAACATTTCTTTTAGGATACTTAAGTCTGTGAGTGAGGCTGTCAGTTTGGGACATTTGTTCCTATTAGGAGAGTACAACTTCAGTATTCAAAGATGTACATAGTTTTGTGTGTTAGCATTAAATTAATAGGTTTTAGGGTAGTATTGGGGGTTTGTTTCTTTGTTTGAGGGTTTTCAACAAAGCAAAAGGTTTTGTAAGATGTGACATAGGCAAATGGATATGACAAGAAACTATATTAAAGCTCAACCTGCCAAACTGTGTATGTATGCAACATAAAAGGTGGAACTAAACATTTAACAAAAAAAAGTGTTATACATAAAAGGTGGGAATAGTAACTTTTTAATGCAATGATGCTTTCTGCAATGTCTTTAAATATCAATGGTCTCTCAGACAATTACAAAAGAGAAAGAATAGTGAACTACATTAACAGAATGTAGAGTTCTAACTGTTAAGTTACAGGAGACAGACTTGAAAAGAACTGAACATATGCATTTAATACAGAAAGGTTTTCAGGATGAATAGTCAGCAAAATATCTGGGGCAAAGGAAAAGAAGAATACTTATATTAATTGCAAGAGGAGCTCCAATAGTGATAGAAGAGGATAAAAAGATAACAATGGTAGATTTGTAGTGCTAAGGGGCTACTGGCAAGGGGGAGGATTACACTAGCATGTTTTTATATTCAACCTAAAACTGCTATAATGGAGCTTAAGAAAATTCTGGAAGAAAATGATCAGTTTTCAGCAAGTAATATTACTTACAGGTGGGGAATGGAATGTGATTTGCAGCAGTGAAGATGTGTCTGGGGAACCCAGAAGGAAAAGTATAACAAAGGAGGTTAGTTTTTTGAAGAAATGTATGAAAATATTTGACATGGAAGATGTGAATTCAGTAACAGAAGTTTGCAGTGAATTTACATATTATTCCCCAAGATATAAAAACTGGGCTAAGTTAGACAGAATTTACATTTCACAGAAACATGTGCATTTAATTGAAGGTCTTGATATGCACCCAATAACTATTTCAGATCATGCACCAATAATAACTAAAATAAAAACACAGGGTAAAGAAATAAAAATAAGACACTGGCACTCTCTCATCTATCTGTTGACAGGAGAGGAATTTAATGAATGGGTAGTGGAGATTATTCAGGAGCTATTCGGCAGGATCGAAATTACTTCTGAAAATATAGCTAGGGAGTGGGATAAAATTAAGATGGAGTTTAAAAATAGGGTGGGAATGAAAGACAAGGAGCTATGGTTAAGAAGTAACAAAAATTATTTAGAGGGACTGACAAATTGCAAAGTTTTACAGAATGGGGGAATCTCACAAAACAAGAAGAGGATCAAGTGCAGAATGCTAAGCAGAAAATAAGGGATTACCTCAATAACATGCACGAGTTTAGAAAGATTGCTGTTAAGCAACTATTTTTTGATAATAACGCTAGAGCACAAAAACTTTTAGCAGAACAACTCAGGCAACAGAAAGTAGAAAGGGCTGTTGCCAAGCTTAGGGCGGCTATAATAAAGAAGGTAGCAAGAGATCCTGTAGTGGTATTAGAAATATTTTGGAAATTCTATGAAAGTCTGTATAAAGCAGAGAAATATGGAAATCAATAAAATATACAAATGGAAATGTTTATGGAAAAATTAAATATGCCAAGGTTAGAGGGAGATGATGCTCAATTACTAATGGTTAGGATAGGAGGAGATGAGATAAAAATTGCAATGCATAACCAATCTACAGGAAAGCCCCCAGGAATTGATGGTATTCCAGTGCAAGTTTGGAGGCTAGGAGGGGAAAAATGGTAAAGATCTGGCAGGTTTTGTTTAACAGTATTTTAAGAGAAGGAGATGTACCAATATCCTGGAAGAAAGCAGTGGTAGCTATAAAACCTAAAACGGGTAAAGATCCATCAGATCCAGCTTCATAAAGGCCCATTTCAATAATAAACCATGATTATAAAGTGTTCATATCTACAATGGCTAAAAGAATGGCAAAAGTAATGCCAAAATTGATAAATATGGATCAATGGGATTTTGTGAAGGGGAGGCAAACATTTGACAACATTAACAGAACATTGAGATCGAGAGAGAAGCAGAATGTAAGAAAATACCATTGTTGTTGGTAGGTCTTGATGCAGAGAAAGCATTTGATTGAGTATGCTGGGACTTTAAGAGCAGGGCAATGGAAGCATTTGGATTTCCTGAAAAAAATATAAGGTTGGTTAGGAGGATATATGAGGGATATGAGGTGAAAATTAAGGTGGGTTGGGTCCTCTCTGACACTTTCTGCTTGAGCAGAGGAACTGGGCAGGGGTGTTTTCTTTCCCCTTTA
This sequence comes from Protopterus annectens, assembly GCF_019279795.1. Classification (NCBI taxonomy): domain Eukaryota; kingdom Metazoa; phylum Chordata; order Ceratodontiformes; family Protopteridae; genus Protopterus; species Protopterus annectens. The sequence continues at coordinate 340,080,940 of NC_056729.1, forward strand.
CTTGCATTACATTTAGAACCATTGGCAAAGAAAATAAGGGACTCAGAAATTCAAATATATAATTGGTATGGTAGTCAAGAATAGCTGGCTCTGTTTGCAGATGATATTATTTTATACCTGACAAAACCAGAAACAGACTTTACAGTGTTGTGGAACATTTTGAGACAATTTCAAATATTTTCAGGATGCAAAATTAATGAATCTAAAAGAAATGCTTCTTCTTCTTTCGGCTGCTCCCATTAGAGGTCACCACAGCAGTTCAACTGTTTCCATTTCTTCCTGTCCTCTGCATCTTGCTCTGTCACACCAACCACCTGCATGTCCTCTCTCACCACATCCATAAACCTTATCTTAGGCCTCTCTCTTTTCCTGTTACCTGGCAGCTTCATCCTTAGCATCTTTTTCCCAACATACTCTGCAACCCTCCTCAGCACATGTCCAAACCAACGTAATCTTGCCTCCCTGGCTTTGTCTCAAAACATTCCAACCTGGGCTGACCCTCTAATATACTTATTCCTAATCCTGTCCATCCTCGTCACACCCAGTGCAAATCTTAACATCTTCAACTCTGCCATGTCAAGCTCTGACTCCTGCCTTTTTGTCAATGCCACTGTCTCCAACCCATATAATATAGCTGGTCTCACTACCCTCTTGTAGACCTTCCCTTTCACTCTTACTGGTACTAGTCTGTCACAAATCACTCCTGACACTCTTCTCCACCCACTCCATCCTGCCTGTACTCTCTTCTTCACCTCTCTTCCACACTCACCATTACTCTGAACTGTTGATCCCAAGTACTTAAACTCATCCACCTTCCCCACCTCTACTCCCTGCATCCTCACCATTCCTCTATCCTCCCTCTCATTCACACACATATATTCTGTCTTAGACCTGCTGACCTTCATTCCTCCTCTCTCTAGAGCATATCTCCACCTCTCCAGGGTCTCCTCCACCTGTTCCCTACTCTCACTACAGATCACAATGTCATCTGCAAACATCATAGTCCACGGGGACGACTGTCTGATCTCGTCTGTCAACCTGTCCATCACCATTGCAAATAAGAAAGGGCTCAGTGCTGATACTTGATGTAATCCCACCTCCAGCTTAAAAGCATCTGTCACTCCCACCGCAGACCTCACCGCTGTCACACTACCCTCGTACATATCCTGTACCACTCTTACATACTTCTCTGACACTCCCGACTTCCTCATACAATACCACAACTCCTCTCTAGGCACCCTGTCATATGCTTTCTCTAAATCCACAAAGACACAATGCAACTCCTTCTGACTTTCTCTGTACTTCTCCATCAACACTCTCAGAGCAAACATCGCATCTGTAGTGCTCTTTCCTGGCATGAAACCGTACTGCTGATCACTAATCATCACCTCCCTTCTTAACCTAGCTTCCACTACTCTTTCCCATTACTTCATGCTGTGACTGATCAGTTTAATCCCTCTGTAGTTACTACAGCTCTGCACATCACCCTTATTCTTAAAAATCGGTACCAAAACACTTTTTCTCCATTCCTCAGGCATCCTCTCACTTTCCAAGATTTCATTAAACAATCTAGTTAAAAGCTCCACTGCCATTTCACCTAAACACCTCCATGCTTCCACAGGTATGTCATCTGGACCAACAGCCTTTCCGTTCTTCATCCTCTTCATAGCTATCCTTACTTCCTCCTTGCTAATCCACTGCACGTCATGATTCACTATCCGCACATCATACAACCTTCTCTCCCTCTCATTCTCTTCATTCATCAACCCCTCATCAACCCCTCAAAGTACTCTTTCCCTCATTATCCTTTATCACCCTTACCTGCTGCACATCTTTACTAGCTCGGTCTCTCTGTCTAGCCAATTGGTACAGGTCCTTTTCTCCCTCCTTAGTGTCCAACCTTTTATACAACTCTTCATACACCTTATCCTTAGCCTTCGCCACCTCTCTCTTTGCCATGCACCTCATCTCCTTATACTCCTGTCTACTTTCTTTTTCTCTTTGACAATCCCACTTCTTCTTCACCACACTCTTTCTCTGTATACTCTCCTGTACTTCTTCATTCCACCACCAGGTCTCCTTGTCCTCCTTCCTCTTTCCAGATGTCACACCAAGCACCTTTCTAGCCATCTCTCTTACTAGCTCTGCTGTAGTTACCCAGCTATTCGGTAACTTTTCACTGCCACCCAGTGCCTGTCTTAACTCTTCCCTGAACATCACCTCACAATTACCCTTTTTCAATTTCCACCATTTGATCCTTGGTGCTGCCCTCACACTCATCCTCCTCTTCTTGATCACCAATGTCATCCTACAAACCACCATCCTATGCTGCCTAACTAAACTTTCCCCTGCCACCACTTTACAGTCTCCAATCTCCTTCAGACTGGCCCTTCTACATAAGATATAATCCACCTGTGTGCATCTTCCTCCACTCTTGAATGTCACCCTATGCTCCTCCCTCTTGTTAAAATACGTATTCATCACAGCCATGTCCATCCTTTTCGCAAAATCCACTACCATCTGACCTTCTGCATTCCTTTGTTTCACACCATACCTACCCATCACTTCCTCATCCCCTCTGTTCCCTTCACCAACATGCCCATTGAAATCTGCTCCAATCACCAGTCTCTCACCCGTGGGTACAGTCATCACCACTTCATCCAACTCACTCCAAAAATTTTCTTTCTCATCCATCGCACACCCAACTTGTGGAGCATATGCATTAACAACATTCATCATTACACCATCACTTTCCAGCTTTCATAAAGCTAAAACAAATGCAACAGTGGTAAATTATGTACCCACATATGAATTGGTTCAGTAATATCCATATTTATGGGGCCATGATAAAATGAAGTATTTAGGAGGATGGATTAAAATGATTCTGGTGTGGCAGTTAAGGATATGTGTGAAGAGACTAAACAAAAGATAATACAAAAACAGAGAAAATGGAACCTTTGTTATATGGATATGGATAGTAAGATAACAAGCAGTTAATAAGAAGTTATGTACTCACCATAACGTTCCATCTGAGTAGGTGGCTTCATTTGTCAGCAACCTGTGGGTCTTGGATCCGATATCGGATCCGAGCCGGCAACTATTTATACAGCTATGGATCCGAGCTCCTAGCACCTCCCCTCACCCATAATCCCCTGCCAACCCCAAATGACCTCAGATCAAGTTTGCCCTCCTATATACCTGAAAAGGTATCCCAACAGGAAAAGGCAGGAATAATACCACCATCTAACTCTTCTGAAGGCCAGGGGGAAAGAGGGGGGGATGGTTGCAGACAAATGAAGCCACCTACTCAGATGGAACGTTATGGTGAGTACATAACTTCTTAATCTGGAGTAGGGACTTCATTTGTCAGCAACCTGTGGGACAGAGTCCCCAGCTACCTGAATCTTGGGCGGCCATCATGGAAGGATGTTCCGGAGCACTGCGGAGCCAAAGGATGCTCTCCCTCTAGAAATGACGTCCAGTTTGTAGTGGTTAATAAAGGTATGAGATGAGGCCCAAGTGGCTGCCGAGCAAATATCATCCAAGGGGACTCTAGATCTGAATGCAGTAGAAGTAGATATGGAGCGAGTGGAATGTGCACGAACCCTTTGAGGTGCGGGCTTCCTAGAAGCCTCATAAGCTAGAAGGATACATTGGGAAATCCAGTGTGATAAGGTGACCTTCGAAACGGCTTTACCTAAATTGAATTTGGCAAAGGAAATGAGCAGCTGATCAGATTGTCTGTGACCAGAAGTCCTATGAATATAGAAACGCAGCTGCCTGTGCACATTTAATGAATGCAGCTTGTATTCTCCTTTATTTTGATAATTAGGGAAGAAAACAGGAAGATTGATGGACTGATTGATATTGGTTTCTGAGGCCACCTTAGGTAGAAAGGACGGATTGGTCCTGAGGTACACTCTATCCTGATGAAAAACCAAGCAAGGGGGTTTTACGGAAAGAGCTTGAAGTTCCGAAACTCTTTTCGCAGAAGTGATGGCTACCAGGAATGCTGTTTTCCAAGACAGGTATTTAAGATCAGCCGAGGCAGCTGGTTCAAAGGGAGAAGCAGTCAAGGCCTGAAGAACTAGCGATAGGTCCCAAGGGGGTATGGCTTCTTTGATAGGGGGCCTGAGCAGAAAAGTACCCTTGAGGAAGGTTTTACATAGTTTAGCTGACATTAAAGGACCTGTCTCGTGTCCTACATGGTAATGGGAGATGGCTGCCAATTGTACCTTGACTGTCGAACAGCTAGCCCCTTGCTGAAAAAGCCCGGTAAGGAAGTCCAAAACGGACGTTAGCGGAGCAGTGAAGGGGTCCAGATTATGATGTTCCGCCCAGATGGAGAAGCGCTTCCATTTACTGCGGTAAATGTTCCTGGTGGAAGATTTATGCGCTGCCACCAAGATGGCTTTGACTGGTGAAGAGATACCGGGAGTCCTAATTAAGAGTGGAACTGGAGCAGCCAAGCTGTCAGCTTCAGGTTGTCCAGATTCGGGATCGGTAAGCCTGATGGGTGGGAGATCAGATCCGGGCTGGGATCCAGAATCCAGAGAGGATTCACCAAGTGAGACCACAGGTAAGGGAACCAAGTTTGTCGAAGCCAAAATGGGGCAATGAGGGTCATTTTGCTCCCCAACCGAGAGGCTTTCTGTAACATCTTTAGCATTAGGGGTAGAGGAGGATAGGCATAAAGTAGACCGGGCAGCCAAGCATGCACTAGAGCATCTCTCGGGGCTTCCCCTGGTGGGGGAATCAGGGCGAAAAAGCTGTCGCATTTCGTATTTGAGAGAGAGGCAAAAAGATCGCAGCAGGGTTGCCCCTATTTTGCAAAAATCCGCTTCGCTACTCGGGAGTTGAGAGACCACTCGTAAGGGGAAAGAATAGTGCAGCTGAGTTTGTCCGCCAGAATGTTGGACCGTCCCGGAATGTGCGTTGCGATCAGAAAGCGGTTGGTGGAGATCGCCCAATCCCACACTCTCATGGCCTCTCGGCAGAGAGGATAAGACCTGGTTCCCCCCTGTTTGTTGATATACCAGACAACTGACATGTTGTCCGTCTGTATCGCAATAGTTTCTACGGGAAGAAGGTTGTAAAGTGCTTGCAACGCCAACAGCACTGCCCTCATCTCCAGAACATTGATATGCAGGGAGGTCTCTGTGTCGTTCCATGTGCCTTGGACTGTTCTGCCTGAGCAATGCCCCCCCTCACCCGAGGCGAGAAGCGTCCGTGGCCACCGTGACGAGAGAAGGAGGAGCGCAGAAGAGGCGACCTGTATGGAGGTCTGGGGAATGAAGCCACCACAACAGGGCCCTCCTGCAAGCCTTGCTGACAGAGACAGGGTGATTGAGAGGAAGAAGCTGAAAGGACCATTGTACTTGAAGGGTCCACTGTAGTACCCTCATGTTTAGGCGAGCGCATTGAAGGAGTGTAATTGCCGCTGCCATAGAGCCCAGTGCCCTCAGGACCTATTCCGCGGGTGGAGCTTCTGATTAGAGGATGGCCCGCACATGCATCTGTAGTCGTTCCGAAGTGAGGTAAGCTCACAGACTTCTCATATCTAATCTGGCCCCTATGAATTCTATCACTTGTGTTGGAGCAAGGGAGGATTTGTCCATATTGATCGTGATGCCTAAATGGGGGGCTAGGCGAAGAAAAAAATCTCTGGCTGAGCAGAGTAGATACCTTGTTGGGGGGGTCAGGAGCCAGTCGTCCAGGTACGGGAAGACCTGCATTCTCTGAAGTCTCAGGTGGGCCGCTATCACTGCTAAAACTTTGGTGAACACCCCGGGGGCTGTGGTGAGGCCAAAGGGAAGGACCCTGAACTGATAGTGGCTGTCTCCCAGCCGGAAGCGGAGAAACCTCCTGGATCATCTGTCCATTAAGATGTGGTAGTACGCATCCTTGAGGTCTATTGAGCACATCCAGTTGTTCTCCCGCAACAGGGGGAGAATGGATTGAAGAGTGACCATTTGGAATTTCTCCTTGGTTACCGACAGGTTCAAGAGGGAAAGGTCTAGAATTGGTCTCAGGTCCCCCGTCTTTTTTGGCACCAGAAAGAACCTGGAGTAAAACCCTAATCCGAGCTGGTCTGGGGGGACGGGTTGGATGGCCCTTTTTTCTAGCAGCTGCTGGATTTCTGCGGCTGCAGCCTCCCTCTGATTGGGTGGTACATCGGGGAGGTTCTTGAGTCTGGGAACATGTAGCATAGGGATTTGGTAACCTCTGGATATAATCCAAAGCACCCAGCGGTCTGACATGATGGACTGCCATGCCGCCAGGTGCCTCGAGAAGTGCCCCCCGACTGCCTCCAGAGTGGAGCAGTCGGGCAACCCTTCAGGGCTGTTGCGTGGGCCGATCAGAGAAGGATTCTCTGGACCCAAAAATTTCTCGGTGCCCTTCTGCCTCTAGGGCGGCGTCCTCCCTGTCCTCCTCTGCCACGGAAGGACTGGTTGTCCGGAGCAGGTTGGGAATGTTGCGATTTCCGGAACCACATCTTCTTCTAGCCCTTTTGGTTCTTGGAAAAGGACCTCTGAGGAGCAGAGAAGCGGACTCCAACGGCAGACAATGTCTTCCCGTCCTTCTCGCTCTGGACAAGTGTCTCGCGAACGGTCTTACCAAACAAAGCAGAACCATCAAAGGGGGCATTTGCAAAGGACGCCTTGAAGGGCTCTGCAAAGTCACAATGTTGGAGCCAGGCCTGGCATCTCATAACTAGGCCCGCTCCGCTAGCTCTAGCGACTCCCTCAGTTGCGTGAGACAACAGCCGCATAGAGGTATTAGAAACAGATCTCAGAGTGGCCATACGAGTAGAGTACAATTGCTTGTCCTCTGCCGACATGGACTCCGGGGGGGGAAGCAGCGTATTCTTTAATAATATCCCGCTGCATCCTGATGACATGTGCCATGTAGTTCAGAGACCTTACTGAGAAGGTCACTGAAATGAATACTTGCTTCCAAGGTGATCCATCAAGCGAAACTCCTTGCTCGGAGGATGGACCAAGGGACTCTCCTGAGCTAGTTCCCTCTTAGTGGCTGCCGCCATCAACATGGCATCTACAGGGGGACCCTTGCTCCAGTGGCACCGGTCTGCGGGGGGCTCAAAATCCTATTCGGGCGCTTGGGAATAGGCTCCACAGTGTCTGGCTCCTTCCACACCCTGGTGGTCACAAGGTCCACCAGGGGGTCGGCCGGAGGGGACACCCAAGAGGTAGACGGGCCTGCTTCGAATGCTTCCAGGAACACGGACTCGTCGGAGGAAGCCTTGGGGGCAGACCACCCCCCCCCCCCGAGCCTGAGCATTTCCATGATGTCTCCAAAGGGAGACATCCTCAGGGGCTGACCTTGGGGAGCCTTCCCCTTCATCCAAGTCCGTGTCCTCTGCTAAGGACTCGGGGGAGTCCACATGCCTCCTCTTACACTTATGCGTGTGAGGCACTTCCTCGGGGGGGGGGCTGTCCAAGGAGGTCTCACCAGCAATGTCCTGTTCCAAAGGAACAACCTGGGACATCGAAGCAGGCTGTCCCTGTGGCCGGGTGATGGAAGCCTGACCCAGCAGAGAGGGAGTGCAGGGTGGAGCCGAGACAAGGGCCGGAGGTCTGGATGCTCTCGACAGAGCCCTCTCCACTACATCGAAGGCCGAGGGGGAGCCGCTCTCCCTGGGATCCGACAGCCGACTCCCACTTGGATCCGATGAAGGGTTCGGAACCGGCGCCGAGACCATCGGATCCAAGGGATCAGTGTGCTCCGACCTGGACGGAGCCGAAGGCACACTGAATCCCTCGGATCCAAAGCTCGGGCCACGGCTCCGAGAGGTCGGATCCGACGATGGAACCGACAGACTCAAGGGTAGGGTCGGATCCGAAGTACCCAGTACTGTCGGCGCCGACCCACCCCCGGCTCCAACTCTGCCTGGCTCCAAGTGCTCCGAACCCGGAAAGCGGGTCGGAGAAGGAGCTATCGGAGCAAAAAAGGGTGTCGAGCTCCCCCCCCCCACTCCCATCTGCAGCTGGGCCTGGATGAACCTTCTCATCATCCGGTCCAAGTCTGCATCAGACAGGCTGTAGGTGGATCTCGACGAGGCCACCGAGGCAGGCCTGGAGTGCCGCCTCGATGACCTCGACGGAGATCGGGTCTCCTCCTCCTCCGGTCCCGGGGAGAAGCAAGGTGATCGGAGCCGAGGAATAGGAGACCTGGAAGCCGTGGAGGGAGAAGCCCGCTTAGCTGGGAGGGCCGAAGCGGAGGCCTCGGCCCGCCGCTTGTGGTGCTTCTCCCTTAGTTTCTCCCTCCTGGCCTCCCTGTCCTCTGGCGCTTTAGTGGGAGTTTGAATCCCGGTTGGAAGAAGGGGGGCAGGAGTGGCCACCACCACAGGCTGGGGAGGTGCCACAGGAGTAGCGGAGGCTGAAGCCGACTCCGGGGGCAAAAGTCCCGCTAGGACCAGCTTCAACCTCTGCTCTTTCAGTGCCCTGGGGTTGAACCCTGCACAAATCGTGCATCCCGAGGACAGGTGTTCAACCCCAAGGCACCGAACACACTGAGTGTGGCCATCCGCTGGGGAGAGCTTATGGCCACACTCGGTGCATTTAGAAAAAATAGGCTTTGGGGCCTCAGACATGTCCCAAAACTAAGAAACACTACTCAAGCACACAAGGCCCCAAACGCAAACACACACAATCACACACTAACGACCAGCGAGGGGAGGGTAACACTAAAATTTTTCAAAAAAAAAGACTAAAGGGAAGCCTAATACACACACACTAATTACAGACAGAAAAAAAGGAGCTAAAGAGATAAAATAGCAACACTTATCTCAAGATCGCCAGGAGCTCAAAATCCAGCTGACACACTCTAGAGTGGCAAACTAGATCTGAGGTCATTTGGGGTTGGCAGGGGATTATGCGTGAGGGGAGGAGCTAGGAGCTCGGATCCATAGCTGTTTAAATAGTTGCCGGCTCGGATCCGATATCGGATCCAAGACCCACAGGTTGCTGACAAATGAAGTCCCGACTCCAGATAATGGTTTTAGTCCCATTAGTCTTATACATAGGTCAGGCATATTTTTATCAGCCAGAGGAGAAGTTGTGGATAAAAATTAATAAAGAGCTGAAGGACTTTGTCTAGGAGGGGAAGATGGCAAGAGTCAAATGGGATAAGATGATTCTTCCAGGAGTACAGGACAGATTAAGATTACCTCAATTTGAAGGGGTATTTCAAAGCTACACAGCTAAGGCTCCTATACATAGCACAAGCAGAAAATTATAATTCAAAGTGGAAAGAGACGATGACAAAACGGGGAAGCTCAAGAAATAAGGAGAGACTGGGATTGTGGATGCTTTTAGGTCAACATACAAGGTCAGACTTAATAAAGTTTAAATTTAAGGTTTTTTTCTTATCTTCACTTCTATTTTCATTTTTATCTTTATTCTTATGAAAAATCTTACAAAGCAGATCAGGGCAGGAACGATAAAATTCCTAGTCCCTGCAAGAATTAAATACATATCACTTTAGGAGCTGAAAAGTAGGATCGCCCTTTTAAACTTTTAAGGGCGGACTGGGTATTTAATAATAGAATTAACTAAACTAATTGAGCTTTAATTGTTTGATTCATGCAAGTGTGTGGATTATATAAGCTGGAGGCTGTCTCTTACATTTTATCTGAAGAAGTCACCCTATCTAGGATGACGAAAAGCGCTTAATATTACTCGTGGTTTTTAACTCTGTACCTGTGGATTTTATCGAATAAATTCAAGAATTGGTTTTCACATAACAACGAGCCTGGTTTTCTTTGGTCGGAGGCTTCTTTCTTTTGGTTTACTAGTTTTTGCAAAGTTCATCAAGTTTTTGGGTTTTGGAATTGGAGCTCCATGGCCACGGAAAACATCAACGCATCTGGTAACCTTTTTAACAGTAACCCGCTACCAACGGAACATTCACAAGAACTCAGTAATGACGGTAATTTAACCGCATTAATTTTAGCCTTGACCCAACGGGTGGATAACCTAACAGCTAGATTTGAATCTAGCAATTTTAGTACCGCAGCTTCTCCAGCTAATGACAATGACTCTGAGGATTTTATTACACCAGCACAACGCCAGCATGATACAACTGCGGAAGGCGGAGACAACGTTAACCTGCAAACGGGAACCACCGGTGCTAATAATCCTGACTCGAACCAGAGTAGGCTAAGGCACATAAGGGTAACTCAAGAAGAAGGAAGGAGCGGTCGTGAGCTTATTGGAATTCCCGGGTTCGATAAATGGCTCAGTGATACCAGTGCCATGGCTTTTCATAACACAAATGAAACGGGACTTTCGGCCGACGACGCTAATACTTTGCAGGTTAGTGAAATGACCTTAACTAATAAACTCAAGCTTCTGGACACAAAAATGGTCAAGATTAAAAAATTACAATTGGAGGTAAATTACCTCAACGAATGCATCAAAGAAAAACTGGTACCCAAAGGTTTACGCTACCACGTATTTCCTACTGGCTTGGTAGCTAATTCTCCCTTTCATAGAGAATTACTAACTTTTTTTGATGAACAGGGTTTTGGCCTATTAAAAATTATGATCAAACATTACGCTCTACAGATTACTGATTTATCGAATGAAGTTAAAGAACTAAACGAGGAAATTCTTTCTAGTACTGAATTCCCTCGTTATAAATATGACTATGATAGATCTTTTGCAACTATCGATCAGCTTTTAGTAAGACTAAAAGCTAATAAAAATAAGAAAATGGCAAGGGATCGACTTGCTTATAAGAACAATATAGCCTACCCTAAACCACCTTTATCCCAAACCAACACAAGGATGGCAAGTACAACACATATAAGGGATGAAAATATAGAGACTGACGACTTGAATTATAACAACAGAGAGACTGATTCTAATTCTACTGGAAGAAATAACTCAGAACCTGGAGGAAATACTTGGTCTCACCGCCTAAGGAGAAATAAAGAGAGAGATGGTAACAACCCTAATTATTATGAGCAAGAAGACAACTTCACGTATGCCTACCAAGGAGCCATTCCCAAAAAGACTTTCTATAACCAAAATAACCAAAAAAACAACCAGCGCCCTCCGACCAAACCGAGGAGATAATTAATGGGGTTGAACTCCCTACGATTATCACTAACAAAACAGGGGATTTTAAAATATATAATTATTCCAGCTTAGACATAGAACCCTGCTTTGCAGAACTTTTGGCTAAAGGTTATACATTTATACCTAATCGACACATGGACCTTGTTGAAAGTATCAAAGACCTGAAACTGTTCGTAAGGAAACTCAACCTACATTTGCTTTTAGGGAAATCTGAGCACGAGATTTCAACCTATTACATTCCGAGCGACTACAACCCCCCTTTAGACCCAACTCTCCAGATATTCGAAGACATGATGGAACTTGATTTGAGGGCTCTATCCAACAAGGAAAATAAAGTCTTCAATAACAATAAAAACCATATGAAACCTAACACTACCACTGAAGAAGAAGACTTCCTTAACTTATTTAGAAACCTCAATGTGAGGGCTATTAAACCTGACAAGGGAGGGGGACTTGCTCTATTTGATCAATGTGACTATATTTCTAGAGTGTCTAAAATGTTTGATAATGACACCTACTCTAAAGTTAGTGTGAACGAAATGAATCGTGCACATAGACTAGTGAAGAGTTACTTTAGTGACCTTTTCATTGAGGGGTATATAGATATAGACATGTATAACTACATCAAATGTGAATGGCCTAGAATCCCGATATTTTTCGCCACCCCAAAAATACATAAAGACCTTCATAACCCGCCTTTTAGGCCCTTGATAGATGGAAGAAATTCTTTCACTTATGCAAGTGCTAAACTTGTTGATAACATTCTGAAAAAATATTTAGGAAATGAAACCCAGATTAGTAGACTCGTGGGCTTTCCTGACTAAAATGAATGATATTGAATTCAATGAGGAATTTAATTTTCTTACAGTAGATGTAGTTGACTTATATACTGTTATACCCCATGATATAGGCCTTGAATGGGTCAACTTATATTTAGTCAAAAAGGGTGCTCCATCTAACGAAGTCTATCTAGTTACATCCCTGCTTGACATAATCTTGACGAACAACTTCTTTCTGTTTGACAAAGACTACTACTTGCAGAAATGCGGAGTAGCCATGGGATCCCCAGTAGGAGCCAGTTTTGCAAACACAGTTATGGCCTACTTGGAGAATGAATATATCTTGAATTCAGACCAATTTAGAGTCAATATTAAATACTGTACCAGATTCCTAGATGACATTTTTATATGCATCAAAGGGAATAAAAATATAGGAACAGATTTAGTCGACTACATGAACAACACGACAAGTTTCCTTAGATTCACCTTTGACTTTCAGGAGATGGTAATAAACTATCTTGATATTGAGTTAACAAAAGATACAGTAAATAAACAGTTTTCAGCAAAGATATACAGGAAGGCTACTTATAGTAATTCCTTCCTACATTTTTCGAGTCTACATCCCTATAGTCAAAAGAAAGCTATAGTCAAGGGACAAGCAATTAGAGTAGCCAGAATGGTAACAAGAGATGATGATTTCATGACGGAATGTGGATTCATTGAGGACATGTTCTACCACAGAGGCTACCCTAGAGGATTCCTAAAAGATATATTTGATGAAGTCAAAATGAAGAGAGCCAATGGGATTATTGGCCCTTTATTAAAGGTAAAGAACATCATTAGTAACCAAGAGGATAATCCTACCAGGTTAGGCCAAATTGATGAAGAAATCAATAATAGTAATGTGGCTCTTGACTACTACGAGCTTGACTCAGAAGTAATCAAGGCCACTACTAATAATAATTCAGGAGAGATTCCTAGATTTATTACAACTTTCAGTTTAGAAAGCAACATGGTAAGGAATATAATGGACAAAAACTGGGCCATATTTTCATATGATAAAAGATGTTCCCTACTTTCCAGTATCCCCCCTAAAACAACATACAGAAGGGGGAGAAACCTAAAAGCACTTTTAGAAAGACGAGGACAAAACACTAAGGAAAAAGGGACCTTTTGCTGTGGTTGCTGTAAATATTGTAAATACATCAAGAAGGGGAATAAACATGTGATCAATAACAAGACCTACACCCTGAATGTTAAGCTGGATTGTAATTCTAGAATGGTGGTATATGGAGCTCTATGCTCCATATGTACATGCTTTTATATAGGTAAGACAGAAAGGAGGCTGCGAGATAGGATATATGAGCATGTTAATGCTATCTCAAATGCGAAACTAGATAATGCCTTGAGTAAACATATTTCTGCCTTTCCCGATCATAGTTTTAAATTTGTAGGTTTAGATCAAATTAAACTCGACAGTAGAAGGGGACCATTCAACTTACTTCTTGAAGAACATGAATTATCGTGGCAGTTCAGAACGAACGCCTTCATGGAACCTGGATTAAATGACTATTGTAATATTTCATGTCTTTTAAAGCTTAAAAGTTTGATCAGATAACCATTATTCATTAATTACTTATTACTTATTTATTTATGTTTATAATTATTTATTTACTTATTCTTCAATTTACTTATCAATAGGTACAGTATAAAATTATCTCATCTCAAGATTGGTACAATAGTATTAAATGAGTGGACTATGTGGATATAATCAACTAAAGTAACATTTTTATATATATAAAAATTATGAGCTTAAATATTCCCAATAAAGAAACTTGATTTTACTTTTCCCATTTAATTCTATTACTCATTTAATTTTACTTTTATCACAGTATTCACTAAAGTTAAGAATTGATTAACTAGTTCGATACCAGGAAAATATACTGTTCTTATATAATATAAGACCTAGCATTTATTCCTTGTGTAGATGCATCTAAAAGTAAAAAAGACTGATCAGTTTTCACTTTAGGGTTAACACACAAGGTTAGACCTAATAAAGGTCACATTCTGGGTCGTTCACTCTTATGCACAAACTCCACAATTTTTTAGATCAGGGCAGGAATGATAAAAACCTACAGCCTGTGCTAAGAACTAAACATAAACCATTTAGTAGCTGAAAAACAGCATTTTTTCTTCGTGGAGATGCATCAAAAAGTAAAAAAGACAGTTCAATCTCTACTTTTAGGTCAACATACAAGGTCAGACTTAATAAAGTTTAAATTTAAGGTTTTTTTCTTATCTTCACTTCTATTTTCATTTTTATCTTTATTCTTATGAAAAATCTTACAAAGCAGATCAGGGCAGGAACGATAAAATTCCTAGTCCCTGCAAGAATTAAACACATATCACTTTAGGAGCTGAAAAGTAGGATCGCCCTTTTAAACTTTTAAGGGCGGACTGGGTATTTAATAATAGAATTAACTAAACTAATTGAGCTTTAATTGTTTGATTCATGCAAGTGTGTGGATTATATAAGCTGGAGGCTGTCTCTTACATTTTATCTGAAGAAGTCACCCTATCTAGGATGACGAAAAGCGCTTAATATTACTCGTGGTTTTTAACTCTGTACCTGTGGATTTTATTGAATAAATTCAAGAATTGGTTTTCACATAACAACGAGCCTGGTTTTCTTTGGTCGGAGGCTTCTTTCTTTTGGTTTTCTAGTTATTGTGGATGCAAGGCTTTAAGAAGAATAACAGTTATGATGCAGAATATTATACCTATAAAGTAGCAGAAAGTATCCTAAGAACTAAGCCAACATGGGAATGGAGAAAGGAGATTTTGCTGAAAGGGATGAATGCAATTAGGGATATAGACAATAGGCAAGAGGGGGATGGAATTTATTGGAGAAAACTGGCAAAGGAACCAAGGTACTGGGTGCAAATAGCTAGAGAGGGAAAGATGATAGAATGGGAAGTCACCAAGAATTTATTTGGACTGCAAGTTAGAGACTGCCTTCCCTATCAACTGATATCAGAGTATAGGCAAAGAGAAAGAAACAGGGTGTCTTAAATGAAAGATCAGCACTGGTAGAGTTTTTAGTAGAATCTGGAATAGAGGCTGCCATTAAAAAAGGAATAATTGGTAGAGCATATAAAATATTGCATGATAACTATAAGAATCAATCAGAGGAGGTTAGAAAGGATTGGAAGATATTGGATAACCAATTCACAAAGAAACAATAGAAGGATATGTGCATGTCTCCAAAATATGCAACAAAATCTAGAAGAATTAAGATTTTTGCTTGGAAATGTTTACATATATATTTTATACCCCAAGCAGATTCCAGAGAGTTTTTTTCCTCGGGTAGACAGCAAATAGGAAGAAACAGGTAATTGGAAACTTATTTTCTGGGACTGCGGTGAGTTGGCAGACTTTAAGGATTTCCTGCAGGATGCACTGTCAGAGATGCTGGATGGGCAGATTAGTGTGATGAGGGAGATAATTTTTCTAAACTATGATACAGAATCAAAATTGGCTAGACATGGTAAGGCATTACTGTGTCTAATTATGGTGGCTGCCAAAAAAAGCAATTACCAGAAAATCAAAATCAAAATCTAAAGCAACTGTACTACAAGTAGTGAATATAATAACAAAGATAAAACAACTGGAAGTGAGATCTTTAGGAAAAAGGTAGGTGCAAACTACATAGGAAAAAATGGGAAATGCGGGAAAATACATACAGGGGAAGAATGAGGTTTAAAAGAAGGCAGGGCTTAAATGAGCTATGTAATGTTTGACTGAAAATGATTGGGTAGATTATAAGTGATGCATAATGTTTGCAACTGGTGATGTGTCAGTATGGTTTGTGATATAAAATGCTTGCAACTAGGATTGTGTTGGTGTGGTTTGTTTTTATTTACATAAATGTTTGATTGCCTATGTCATAAGTGATAGGTTCATAGGTTCATACTAGGCTATCTGCCCTAGGGCATTTATAAGCCTAGCCAGAATGTGTTTGGCTTTCGCCACCCATTTTAAATTTATTTTGCTATGCCCTTTTTCGAGGTTAGTATACTGTGCCTCTGTCTAACAGTGACACAGAAGTGATACCCGGGGTAAACCTACGATCTCCCATCCACTCATCAAGATTCCTCTTGAAGAGAGTCAATGAGGGACTCTGCCTAACCTGGACTGGGATTTTATTCCAGAGTGAAGGGAGCCTCTGGGTTATGAATCTATCCCTCCAGCATGTCCTATTTATTTCTGAGGTTCAAGTCTCTCGAGCGCTGGTTTAATAAAGATATTTCTTGTTTAAAAAAGGGCAGAAATTTAATACTTTATGTAATGTTGCTTTGGTTATATGATATATAGCAATATATATGAAGTATAATGTTTGCAAACATGAATTTGTTAATACATTTTGATTACTTTTATATAACTGTAACTTTGCCTATGTCACAAGTAATAATTCAATAAAAGTGTTTAAAAAATGTGTTCATATGTGTAGGATAGTTCAAGGGCTGGACTGCAAAGGTGCTTCCCTAACATCTCCGTGGCAAGACTTTATCTTGGGCTGACAGACAGTGGTTGTGATGTATGTCAGTTCTCCCTTAACGGTAGCAGATACATTGATGGAATCCACCAGAATACATTTTGCTCATTGTTGTTTTCCCTTGGGAGCTCTCAAGATCTTATCCAGTTTCCTTAAGACTGATTTACAAGTTTTAGGCTCCTGCCATGATCTCCATACAGACAAAGTCAACAAGACTGCTTGCCAGAGGAACCACCCAGGAAGTAGAGGGAGTTGAGCTGTAGGCTTCACACAAGACTTACTCATTCTGAGAAGGGATGGGAGCTGTTGGCCAATTTATCCTCTTGGCACATTAGTTCACAAATTTCACCAAAAGTGACATCTTCTGGGATTGTGGGGCTTCCTCACTATCATCTGAGTCTGATGTGACAGACTCCAAATGGGAGTCTATGTGCCTCCTCTTACATGTTCTCTTTCTTGGAACATAAGATGGTGGTGATCTGAGTCTTTGGAGGACTGATTCTGAATCTGAGCTAACCTTTTGAGATCTGGAGCTCATCTCTGACCTACAGATGTATGAATGGGTTGAGGAGGAAATGAATGAGTGTCTGATGGTGCAGCCAACACCAACAGAACCTAAGGTTCACTTCTCTAAGGAGAAGCTATTATCTTCCCCATAATCTCAAAGGCTGCTCCAACCTCCACTAGGTCCAAAGATCCTTCATCCGATTCTGACACCATCTTTCTTGAGGAAACAGTGACTCATACCGAAGAAAGAAATCTCCAACTGGACAGTGTGGAATGCTCTAATGGGGGAATTGGCACAGAAGTCTCAAAGGTCAAAGTCTACAACACTAAAAATAGAGCCATGTGAGATGGCTCAGAAGATATCACCAGGGATTCGACTAAGACAGCAAACAAGATCTGCAAGAGATTATCTATCGAGTACAAGTACATTATGGAAAAAAAAAGTTAAAGAAGCTCGAGGCTGGAGCACTAGCCACTAGCTTTGCTGGTTCAGATCTGACAAGTAGCTCAAAAACCCATCAGGTGGATTAGTCTGACTGAATGAACAGGATTGTAATTTTATTTTTTGCTTACATTAATTATATTTAACTTAATTTATTGCTGCATTATTTTATTTGTACGAGTGTCTAGGAAGTTTATGAATACAAGATGAAAGCAATGACATTAAAATAAAGGTACTCTACTCTTTTTGTAAGGGAAGAAGGAATAGCTAGGAGCTCTGACAAAGGCCAAGGTTCCAATTCTGGGTGTATGTCTGAGTACTGCTACTATGATGAAAGAGCTGTTCACGGCATCACCTGCCAGTGAAGACCTTTTTATTTCAGACTTTAGATGGAGATGATCTGGAGGATGGGCAACTTAAGGATTTACTCACCAATGATACATAGCATGAAACCTGTCTTTCCTGGAGTTAACTTGTGGACCATTTTAAGTTCTAGTTGCTGCAGAACTCAGCTCAGAATTCTGTACATATGGTACCTGTTAATGTTGGTATACCTAGTGGGGAGAGGAGGAGTGTGAAGAGTACAAAGGATCAGCCTAAAAAATGTATGCCCAAGCTGTTTGTTCAACTGGAACGCTGAATAAACAAGATAAACAAGAAGTTGATAAACAGACACATTTTGAGAAAGCCTTACATGGTTTCCAGGGTGGTGAGCGGGTGCACAGTCAGTCTGCATTTGTGGGCTGTCCTCGGACTTGGGAGGGTTCTCATTTCTTTTTAGAACCATCCTGCACTGCTTTTTAAAAGTTTGTTTCCCTGTCTTTTGCTATGATTATTTGAAGGGCTTCCTAAAAATGACTATGGATTAGAGAAGAAATGTCTCTCACATTTAGGGATATGGGATTGAAACATCTGTGTCACCCCTTGTTTTAACTTTCTTTTTTCAGTAAATCTCTTTGAGACCCTCATCAGAGGAAGAACCAATCAAAACTTTATTCAGCTCTGCATTTAATATTTCTGTCTTAACATCCTCTGGTAAATTCTGAGACTATAGCCTGGGAAAATCTCCATATAACAGACCCAGTAGCAGCAGCACTGTATACAGCATCAATAGTATCCTAAGAAAATCTAACAAGAATGCTTTGTCGTCTGTGAAATTATGGAAAGTAAAGAACTCAAAGATGCTTTAGTCTCTGAAGAAGGAAGATCAAAATTTTTTTTTCATATTGTCAAAAGAAACTTTAACATGTAAGCTTGGCAGTTAACTGTTCAGAAGATTAAAGTGGAAGAAGTGTACATCTTCTTTCCAAACCCATCAAAGGCTCTACCATCTTTATCTCAGGGAATAGAATTAGAAGCCATGAGATGATTGTATGACATTGATTTTGAATGGGAAATAATAGCAGGAGCTGCAATGGGGGTCCTAAAAAGAAACTTAGAGGACTAAGGAGCTTTGTATTATTTGTCAGATTTCCTGGGAACTGGAGGTGAGTGATCTTGGGACCTGCATCAAATGCATTTTCTAGAGCTGTGTAAACATGGAAAAATACACTTGCAGTAATTCATAATATTTCTTCAGGGTCTCAAAAATGTCTTCTGTTTCCAATAAAATAAATTTTTCATTCTGCCAACAGTGTAAGAAAAGGATAGTTATTCCACTAGGGAATCATATTTTCTTCTGATTCAGATCCCCAGTTTTCTGGAGTAGAAACCTAAGAGGTATAATCTAACCCTACTTGCTGAACATCAGAGTCTGACTCATGAATCTTTTTCTTTTTTTGTTTGGTAGAATGTAAATGCATGTGAGTGCTATCCTCCTCCCTTGCCAGTAGCCCCTTACTACCACAAGTCTGCCACTACTGTATTATTTCCCTCTTCTATCACTACAGTATTGCTATCCCCTTATCCTTTGTCCCTGATATTCTGTTGAATATTCATACTGAAATCCTTTCTTCGTCAAATTCACATGCTTATTTCTTTCCAAATGTGTCTCCTGCAGCATTGCTATTTGCACTATGCATTTCTTGATATAATTCAACATTCTTTCTTTTTTGTCTGTAGTAAGGCTGTTTGCATTCCAAGATAGTATGGATAGAACAGCCATTATGTTAAAAAACTCTTGTTCCAACCCACTGTACATGACATTTTTTTAAATGTGTATTCCAACTTTTGTCATACACGCACACACACTGGCAGGCTGATATTTTATACAGTTGTTTCTTCTCATCTCCATTTGAACCTATGTCATACTTTTCAAGACTTTTTGCTTTAATGAAAACCCTCAAACAAAAAATTGCATACATTTTAAGATGAACTCCATCCGCTATTAACTTATAACAAACACACAAAACTATTTACATTTTGAACAAATGAACTTTAACCCTCCAAATACGAACTGCCCCAAATCAACAGCTGCACCCACAGAAATGATCAAATCTAAAATTAAAGTTAACCATGCTAACATACATGTTACAACCCGTGTTCCCACTTACACTGATTGCTGTCTGCTCTTTTCTTAGCTCTATTCTCCTCCCAGATGTGAAAAACAGCTTGCATGCTTTCAGCAAATATTAATTTTTAACCCTATGAAAACATGCAGGGGTTATTAATTTTAAATAAAACTAAATTGTGCATTGTTCTATTAAATACATTGAAGTATTAAGGCTGCTGGAAAGGATACTGCCTCTTATTTACTTCCCATAATTTCAGATTTTATTTTTTAATGATTTGCTTGCCATTTTGCCTTTAGATTTTGCATTTCCCCTCAGGAAGTAATGTTCAGAACTTTATGACTGAGGAAAAGACCCCCCCCCAGATTTACTATTCTTCTGTGCAGGGTTAGCTTCGTCCTGCATGGAAGCTGCCATTTAGGAGTAGGACGGCGGCATGCCATGCATATTAATGAAGGCGCGCTGCCTGAACTCCTAATCTTACACAGAGCGTGTAAGAGTGCAGGGGGCAATGAAGAACAGCAGAAAGGCCAAAGAAATGAGCGAGACCACTCATAGGTGTCCGCATATCCCCAGCAACATTCCCCCACGTGTACAACAGCAATAGTAAATACAAATAAAATGAACAAACCCTTTTTTTGTAAGAAACCGTTTAAAGCTAACCATAGGTGTGCGGGTGTGCCCATTGCTTAGCTATGGTTACTGCAGCTTAAATGGCTGAAGAGGATAACAAGGAAGATATATGCAAATGAAGCAGTATAGCAATAGTGAAGTGGGCAGACCATTTGCCTTACGAGCAGGCATTTCCAGTTCAAGTCCCACTGCAGCACATTCCATTTTCCATGTGAAATCACTTTATGAACATTGTTTTGCTGTATAACCTACTAAATAACATATATTTGTGAACTGGATTACTGCATTAAATGCACATGTGAGGTATCAGTGTCATAATGTTGCAAAGTCCTCAGATAAGCACATGTGCCCCATGCAGTAGATGTACACAGGAATCATGGATACAAAAGGAAGGTAAAATGTGTAATAAATGACAACTCCATACAGTTTCCAAATCCCCCACCTTCACAAGAACCATTAGATATTACTGTCTAAATCAGTGCAAGTGTAAGCGGGAGTAAGCACTAGTAAGCAAGTGTAAGCACCAATAAGCAATAGTAAGCATATTTAAGCACTAGGAAGCGAGTTAAAACCCGTTTGCACGGGGGTAAGCAATGCACACACAGATTAAGCAATTTAGAAGCTAACTCTCTGTAAGCATATTTAACCAGAGGTTAGCATTGCTTACCCTCGCGCAAACCTGTGCAAACCTGCCCAAACCCACTTACAACAGCTCAAAAGTGCCTTAATCACTCTGTATCCAACGGCCCTTGTTCTGCCCATCAACAAAATAAATTGCCTTGCAGGTTTTGAACCCAGGACCCTATACACTATAGTCACAGCAGTTAACCACTAAGCCATCACAGCAGTACAGAAGAATGGCGTATCACCAAACAAGTCCTCACTATAGTAAAATCAAACAGAATCTGTGAAAGGAATCACTATATAGTCATATGTTCCATACCCACTACATAACATAAATATGTGCACTGGAGTACAGCAGTAAACCCAGATGTGAAGTGTAAGTGTAATAGAGTGTTGAAGTCCCCAATAAAACACAAGGACCCCATACAGTGGATGTACACATGAATCATGGATACCAAGCATGTATATAAGATGTAATGAATAATAAATCAATGCCAAAAAGAAAATATAATGCAAAGTCTAATGTAAGCAACGCTAAGCATTGCACAGGCCGGCTTAGGAGGTGTAAGTAATGTGTAGGCCAGCTAACCCAATGTGCCCAGTGTTATACCCCTTTAAACAATGCCAGCCTTAGGTAAGCAGGTTTGCCCATAGCCTAGCCTTTTCAAAACCAGCCAATCACGGAAAAGTGCAGGAAATCGGCCTTACTTAAACCCAACAGGCGGGAATACATCTCATAACTGGTTGCAGCTTCCCCTTGACGGTACAATGGCAGTAAGGGAAGAAGGTGTGCGCTTCTGGGCGCAGCGCTGGTGCATCTAGGAGTCCAGAGTCATGTCAGGACTCCATATCAAAGACCATGAGCAGAGACCGCTCCAGGGCCAGTACCAGAGTTCCCAATATAAGGCGGAAGCCTGGGACCGTCTCGCCCGTGACCTCACCAGTGCCACTGGCATACCCTGAACTGGTAAGCAGGTCAGGCATCACTATGCCGACCTGAAGTGGCATAAGGGGGACCTCTTGTAGCAGTGGATCCAAGAGTCTAGAACGGCAGGGGCTGTCCCAGCTGTGTGCAAGTATCACTCCACTATGTGTGTAACAATTGCCAGCTCATGTATGTCATGGATAGGTATGGCTAAATATTCCTCTTATGTCCACCACAGCTGCAAGTGAGCTGACTGCGAACCAGGAGGCCCATGGAAGTTGCCTGGAGAGGTTGCGATGCAAGGCAGGTCAGTAATACTCTTGCATGTACTGTCATAGGAAATAAATTTAAAAGTATTAGTAAATTAATTCCCTGTATAAAACCTGTATTGTGTAAGGCAAGTACTGCATACACCGGAGAATATGGCAGGAAGAGTCTCATATAGTTTGTATGTAAATAAAAGCATAATAGCCTGACAGTAAAGTTCAAACTGCTGGACTGCATGTGTATACTCTGGTATCATATGTTAATGTAGATTTGCAATCACCTAATAGTACTGTTGTATTAAGCACTGTTACCCACACTATGCACCATAAATATAATGTGTAGAAATGCCTGTATATGACTGGTATAATCCCCAGAGGCCATTTAGTACAACTGAGAGACACATAGACAGAAAACAGGGAAAAGGCAGACAACAAAGCCCGAATAGCACATACAACTGAGACGTGAACAGTTGTATTTTTAGCACACACAGCCATGGTTCGAATCCTGGCAGTGGTAGTAGTATGTATACAGAATCATACCCCACAACTGTACAGATATGTCCAGAATGTCCAGTAAAGTGGCCCATATCTGTTGCCTGTCAACCTTTCCACCTGGGAAATCAGTGGGATGATCCCAGACGTATAGGTAGCAAACAAGAAATAAAACTGATTTACACAAATCTATGAGAACAAAGCTGGCACATTAGCAACTCCCCAAAGCCTTATGAGAATAAGAAGCCACGTATGTCCCATTTACATCCTCATGTTGTCAAGCTGTGACCAGAGTGTGTACAGTAACAGAGTAAGATGTATGTGCATAATAGTAACGTGGAATCTGGTAATGTGTGTGGCAACATTCAGGTAGTGCTAACAAACATTCCTCCCACAGGTCTGTCAGATACCAACACTGTGCCCAGAAATACAAGAATGATACCCTGTACTGGTACTGTTTACTTTGGTATTGTATGGCATTGTGACTGATGCAGTTGCTCTGAATAATAAGGTATTACTCATCACTGTCACCCACACTGTCCTACAAAATACAACTGTCTAGGAAAACCTGTGTAAGAGTGTTGTAATACAAGGTCAGAATGCAAAACCACAGGAGAATTATAAGACAGGAGGCAGATAGGAGATATACAGCATTATCTATATAGCACACACAACTCTGATGGACAGTGTGTAAGTTGTAGCAGACACAGCCATGGTCTGAATCCTGGGAGTGGAAGTAGGCTGCATACAGAATAATACTCCACAACTGTACAGATAAGACCAGAATGTTCAGTATATGGGCCCATATCTGCTGCCTGTCCCCTTGTCCCCCTGGGAAGTCTGTGGGATGATCCCAGATGTTTAGGCAGCAAACAGGGAATACAACTGATTGTCACGCATCTATGAGAACAGACCTGTCACTCGAGCAGCTCAAAAAACTGTTATGAGAGTAATAAGTCAAGTATGTCCTATCTACACCCTCATGTTGTCACACTGTGACCAGAGTGTGTACAGTAACAGAGTGAGATGTATGTGCATAATACTAATGAGTAATCTGGAACTTTGTGTGGCAACATTCAGGTAGTGCTAACAAACATTGTTCCCACAGGTATGTCGGATACAAACACTGTGCCGAGAAATCAGAACCTTGATACCCTGTACTGGTACTGTTTACTCTGGTATTGTATGGAATTGTGAGTGTTGCAGTTGCTCTGAATAATAACGTATCACTGATCACTGTCACCCACACTTTGCTACATAATATAACTGTGTAGGAAAGCATGTATATGTGTGTGGTAAATCACTAAATGTTGAAGAGGGCAATAGTGTAGATATGTCCCGGTATACCTGCATGTGGTCAAGACATGGCCAGAATCTGTGCAGAAAGAGATGGACAGTTATGTGCACAACATCAACCCGGAATCTGGGAATATGTATAGAAACAGTTAGTTAGTGTTAACAAACATTTCCTCCACAGGTATACCAGGTAAGAGGTGTATACTGCAGGTAAAACCATTTCACGTATAACGATAACGACAGCCATATCACTGTCCAAACTAAGGCTATAGGGTAGTGTAGTAATATTTGTAAGGTACAGATAACAGCACTGACTAGGAAAGTAATGTGAACTACAGGAATATACTAGTTGTTAATTGACATCTTTCTCCCCCCCAACCATATCTCCAACAATAAACTACATACCCACCTCAACCAGTATGTAATGACTCCACTGTTCTGATTATGTCCTATTGGTTGATAAATATTTAAATTTGTTTCCATGCATGTGCTATACTGAATTATTCCAACATTGGTGGCATGGTGCCATCAATGTACCTGCATGCTGTTGTTATTACCACTGTGGTCCCATATATGCATGTGTTCCGTTTGCTATGCAACTGTTCCATATCTGGTGTCTGGGTTAATGGTAATATCTATGCATGCTGTTATACCTAACCCTGGAATATGCTGACTATTACTAACCCACATATGATGATAAAAATCTAAACACTATAGCACATTTGGGAAGGCCGGTCCCAGTGGACCCACCTGTCCCACCTCAGCTGGCCGTGGCACCGGGCACCAACATGTCTGGTAACTGTAGCAGCAGCTGGGTGGGACATCCTTGTCCGTTGGTCCTGCACCACCTTCGGGTGGAACCACCTCAGGGGATAGGGCTCGCCCCCCCCAGGAGTGGGCATAGACAGAAACATTGACAACAGGAGGCCAGCAAAAAAATGTGCCAGATGAAAAAGAAAAACACTAAGAATGATACATGGGTATCAAACTATAATTTATTATTCAGACCGGTTCCGGCAAAACAATGCCTTCTTCAGTGTAGAAATAAGTTAAAGATACAACAATAAACCTCATGAATATTTATAGACAACCCACACCAATGAGATCCAAGAAATATTACCACTAGTACTAATACATGGATTGAAATCAAAAGAAAAACATGTGAAAGAAAACAAAATACATACAAAAATAAATATAGATGACCATTTGGAGATGAAAATACCAAATAATTTTTGCCCAGGAATAAAACATATATATGTGCACATTAAATGTACAATAATGTCCCCTGGAACAATAATTTCCACAGTAACAGAGTGTATGCACTGTTAATGAGCAAACAATAAATAAAACAAAACCATCAAGACAGTATTCAAAACATATGCCAAAAAATAATAAACAAAATGGGCAATAGCAAAATGTTCCATTCATAAAAATTGTGGTTATAAATGGTCGTTGTGTCCTGGTGAAAACAATGCACCCAATGTGATGATCCAGTATTTTTCTTTAAAACATATGCCAAAAAATAATAAACAAAATGGGCAATAGCAAAATGTTCCATTCATAAAAATTGTGGTTATAAATGGTCGTTGAGTCCTGGTGAAAACAACGCATCCAATGTGATGATCCAGTATTTTTCTTTATGGTTGAGTATATTGCGCCATCCCTGAGGATTGTTCCGATCACCAATAATCCTATCTATTACCATGAAAGTAAATTGTGCATCATGGTGTTTCAATGTATGGCGATACAAAGCATTGGTTTCTTTCTGGGTTTTGATATCAGATCTGTGTTCGTTAATGCGTGTTCTGAGTGATCTAGAAGTCTGGCCTACATAAAAGGCTTGACACCGACAGGTTGCCAGATAGACCACCCAGCTGCTACTACAGTTACCAAACATTTTACACTGATATACTCTGCTAGTATTGCGACTAGTGAACTGTTTAAGTTTGCTGACTTGTTTACAGGAACCGCAATGACCACAGGAGAATGTACCTACTAATTCGTCACCAGACATAGTCAACTGTTTGTATATGGCTCCCCCAATTTCTATATGTTTGAAATGAGAAAATATGGAACCCAATGTTTTGCCTCTTCTAAATGAAAATCGACACTGTGAACCCAGTATGGACCTCAAGTGGCTCTGTCATAATCCAATTGTGTGGAACTTAGGCGTTTCATGGATCATAGTCTGCATGACTGAACATGTTCTTAATAAGAATGTCTTTTACTTCCAAGGGCAATGTTTTTGGCAACTCCAGGGTACGGCTATGGGAGCATCATTTGCTCTCATATATGCTGATCTGTTTATGGCATTCTTTGAGGAATGCATGATCTATGATCCATTACATAATAACTATTTAGTGGAATTTGATATATGGCGCAGATACTTGGATGATTGCTGGATGGTGTGGCGGGCAGATGATAGGTATCTGCAGGAGTTTGTTGAATATCTCAATCATAATATTTGGGGGATTGAGTTTACGGTAGCATTTGATCTTATCAGCATCAATTTTTTGGATGTCACAGTCATCAGGAATTGGGACCATACATTGAACACCAGGATTTACCGTAAATATCCTCAATATAACACCTTATTGCATGCTTCTAGCATGCACCCACGCCACACCATCTGCAACATCCCCAAGTCACAATTTATGCGCATGAAACGCCTAAGTTCCACACAATTGGATTATGACAGAGCCAGTTTAGATCTTTATCATAGATTTGCTAACAGAGGATATGGACACCTGGACATTACCAGGGCTTGGACCTGGACTACTAACACTGACAGAAATACTTTCTTACAATATAAAATACAGGACAGTTACACCCCAGACTCTATTGTCAGGTTTGTTACTACTTTTGGCAGAAATTCAAATGCTATTAAGGGAATTATCAACAGACATTGGAACATTCTTATGGCCAATGAACACTTGAGGTCCATACTGGGTTCACAGTGTCGATTTTCATTTAGAAGAGGCAAAACATTGGGTTCCATATTTTCTCATTTCAAACATATAGAAAGTGGGGGAGCCATATACAAACAGTTGACTATGTCTGGTGATGAATTAGTAGGTACATTCCCCTGTGGTCATTGTGGTTCCTGTAAATAAGTCAGCAAACTTAAACAGTTCACTAGTCGCAATACTAGCAGAGTATATCAGTGTAAAATGTTTGGTAACTGTAGCAGCAGCTGGGTGGTCTATCTGGCAACCTGTCGGTGTCAAGACTTTTATGTAGGCCAGACTTCTAGATCACTCAGAACACGCATTAACGAACACAGATCTGATATCAAAACCCAGAAAGAAACCAATGCTTTGTATCACTATACACTGAAACACCTTGATGCACAATTTACTTTCATGGTAATAGATAGGATTATCGGTGATCGGAGCAATCCTCAGGGATGGCACAATATACTCAACCATAAAGAAAAATACTGGATCATCACATTGGGCGCGTTGTTTTCACCAGGACTCAACGACCATTTATAACCAAAATTTTTATGAATGGAACATGTTGCTATTGCCCATTTTGTTTATTATTTTTTGGCATATGTTTTAAAGAAAAATACTGGATCATCACATTGGGTGCGTTGTTTTCACCAGGACTCAACGACCATTTATAACCACAATTTTTATGAATGGAACATTTTGCTATTGCCCATTTTGTTTATTATTTTTTGGCATATGTTTTGAATACTGTTTTGATGGTTTTGTTTTATTTATTGTTTGCTCATTAACAGTGCATACACTCTGTTACTGTGGAAATTATTGTTCCAGGGGAAATTATTGTACATTTAATGTGCACATATATATGTTTTATTCCTGGGCAAAAATTATTTGGTATTTCTGTCTCTAAATGGTCATCTATATTTATTTTTGTATATATTTTGTTTTCTTTCACATGTTTTTCTTTTGATTTCAATCCATGTATTAGTACTAGTGGTAATATTTCTTGGATCTCATTGGTGGGGGTTGTCTATAAATATTCATGAGGTTTATTGTTGTATCTTTAACTTATTTCTACACTGAAGACAGCATTGTTTTGCCGAAACTGGTCTGAATAATAAATTATAGTTTGATACCCATGTATCATTCTTAGTGTTTTTCTTTTTCATCTGACACATTTTTTTTCTGGCCTCCTGTTGTTAATATTGAATACTTTGGCCGTGCATTGACTTACGCGCATAGCAGCATGTTTGGTCACGGACAGAAACATGTCACCGTTTGCCAAGTCCGGGTCATGGTGCATAGCGAGCTCAACCAACAGTTTGGTGATCTGCTACGCCAGCTTGAGGGCCATGTGTCGCGACTAGAGGGTCAGCCTGGCTCTGCGAATCAGCCCCCAGCACAGCCACAATCGGGGCTGTAAAGGTGCAGTGGTGAATGCCCATGGGTGGGGACCTCAGTCCCACTGTTTCCACTAGGGGGCTCAAGGGCTTCTGATTTCCCAACACCCCTCCCCATCAAGGTGTTTACCCCCACATGTGTCATATACCGCCCCTGTATGGTCTTGTTTGTCTTGTCTGTTAACCTACCCAACCTACCTCCCCAAATATACCTACTATACCCCCCCAACATCCCACTCTCACCTGAAAAAAAAAGGCAATCTATTCCACAAAAAAATCTCGCCCCATACATATCTGTCCATTTCGCACACGTGTCCACTGGACACATGTAATCTGGTCTAATTGGCATCACAACTTATTATTGTTGTCCTCATTCCTCTCCCAGGGGTTTGAGTGTCCAAATCTACCTCCAAATTCAGTGTATATGCACAGCTGTTGCTGTAGAAGAAATGGGCAGCTATGGACCTTCCCTACACCTTTCCTGCACACCCCTAGCTATTTTCCCTACTGTCTTTCCGTTTTTGTTCCCCTTTTTCACCACTTTCCTATCAACCCTTCTTTCTTTTCTTTTAAAGAAATTAGTGCGGGGGTAAGTGGGAGTAAGCACTTTTAAGCAGTAGTAAGTGGGTTTAAGCCTATTTGCGTGGGGGTAAGCAATGCCTACACAGGTTAAGCAATTTAGAAGATGAGTATAAGAAACTGTAACCAGAAGTTAGCATTGCTTACCTCCACACAAATCTGCTTACACCTGCTTAAATGTGCTTTAATCACTCTGTATCCAATGGCCCTTGTTCTGCCCAGCAATAAAATAAACAGCCTCTGCAAGGCTCAAACCCAGGAGCCTGCACACCACAACCAAAGTGATTTACCACTAAGCCATGTCATATATACATAACCCTGATGTTTTTACAAACATACCCCAGTCATTCAACAGTACAGGGAATGTATTCCAACATGTAGATGCATGAGTGTGTGTGTGTGTGTGTGTGTGTGTGTGTGTGTGTGTGTGTGTGTGTGTGTGTGTGTGTGTATATATATTAATATCTAAATAAATATAACATATCGATATATGTAGATATATATATATATATATATATATATATATATATATATATATATAATTATATATATATATAAATATATACACACACACACACACACATATATATATATATATATATATATATATATATACATATATATAAATATAAACAAATATACATACATATGCATACATCTATAGATACATACATCTACATCTATATGTCTATAAATACAGCACATTATATATATGTAAGCAGATATATATATATATATATATATATATATATATATATATATATATATATATATATATATACGTATATACGGACATACATCTGAAGATAATGGGAACATAACAATAACATATATGTCCACACGCACAGTTAATGGGGTTGAGAGGCCCCAAACAACATATGTCTTGTATGAATAGGTATCCCCCCCACAGCCAAACACTTCTGCCTGCAATACACTACCAACTGTTGCAGATCCCATAACCAGAACCTGACACGACATGGGCACGAGATGTTAACAGTACTCCATCCCACCTGCATGATGTCAGGCTGGTATCAGTAACATATCATGCAGTACAGTCTGGCTCCCATAGGGAATGTACAATGTGGAAGCACTCAACATCCCTAGGATACATATACACAGACACATATATGCAGATACAGATAAACACACACACACACACACACACACATATATATATAAACTACACATACACAAGCAAAGATATGTATAGTAAAATACATATGTAGCAGGTGCACACAATATGGAACAGCCACTATGCCTATAGTCACCACCTTACCAACTGGACACAGTATGAGCCACCCATACAAATGGCAATCGTTGCCTGCAACATATACCCACAGAGAGGTCAAAGCATATAACACCACACACATGTTTGCATACATGGGAAAGCTTTATTTGTGTACTATTACAGTTGTATATGCCATGTCATATAGCTGTTTAGACACTGACATCCATATAAATATACTAATACAGTAGTCTGGAAAGGTTTACAAATGTTGCTGTCCAGGCCGAGGCCTTCAAGTAGTACAATAGTAAAGACAGACTGGGCCACAGGATACCGAACAATCAACAGTAAGTAGTGCAGATGTATACTTCAGCAGCCTCTATATACACACTGTACACAATCCCTAGGGGGTAAAGACCTCAGTTGACACAATGGGATGTAACTCTTACATAACAAGGCATAACTGACACCATCACAAACACACTGCCAAACAGAACAGTCTGTATGGCAGGAGGCAGTAGGCCTGCATTTACCTAAGGTGGATTGTATGGTAATGTACATCCAGATACCTTAAGGCAGCTTACCCCTGATACCCCCACAAGCTGTAACAGCCTAGGTTAGTTATGGTGCATCCCCACCCCCCCAGACTCAATAATACAGGGCCATAGACCACTGTTACATACAATGGGCTCTGGACTGTATAAGGACACACATGTATTGTGTAGGTGAAGCCCAAACATATATGGCCCCAACCCCACCGTATGTGTGGGGGGCACAACAGCAGTGAACTAATGGCAGGAATGGCAACATGCCATACTCACAGCCCACTACAGAACCCCCTGACAGCATGTCATATGTGCAAAGCCTGGTATGTAGGTGGAGGACAGAGGCCTGGTATGTAGGTGGAGGACAGAGGTTGGATCACAGGCCCATATGTGGAAAACTGTTGTCATACACTAAGCAAGTCACTGGTGTTACAGGATAGTCTGCAACATACCCTTAGTCAGGAATGTGAAGTTAGAAACAGAAATGGATGCAGCCATATACTGATAGCACTCAACACACACACTGCCAGTGAAATATCTGACACAAGACCTGTGTGGTGGACAGACAAAACATAATAGGCACACCTCCAACCATCAAGAGGATAGGCCCACAATTGAAAGCTATGCA
Organism: Protopterus annectens; assembly: GCF_019279795.1. NCBI lineage: Eukaryota > Metazoa > Chordata > Ceratodontiformes > Protopteridae > Protopterus > Protopterus annectens. The sequence continues at coordinate 340,112,342 of NC_056729.1, forward strand.
GACAGACTGCATTCCAAGTTAAACTGGTATGTGCACACAAAACCAGTGCTACACAATGCATACAACAACTCTACTCAGACTCTGCCTGTAGTTCTGGAACCTCTTACAAATATGTAGCTGCCCTGAGTGTGCAGGTTCTCCTGTAAGAGGTATTGTTACCTGCTCTCTGTAACACTGATGACCACACACTGCAAGGATGTCCATCAACCAGGAAAGGTAAAGGGACCATGCCCACATGATGTAGGGATTTATAGGTGGTTGCCATGACAGTGGTAATTGGAAGTACTACACAGCAAGCTGCATGCAGGTAGCAAGTGGAGGACACTGATTGGTGCAGAGGCCATCACCTGATCATGTGCATCACCTACAAAAGCCATGCTGCAATCTATTCAAAGCATCTCAATCCATTTACCGGAGAGAGACCGAGAGAGAGAGAGAGAGACAGAGAGAGAGAGAGGGATGGTGAAAGTGGAAGCCAAAGCCACAGTGAAAAAAAAAATAAAATAAAACAATATTGACATCCAGCAAACTATACAGAACAGACATCATTCCCACAACAGGTATGTGAAGTATATATGCATGTAATTGAATGTAGCACTTGGTCCATAATAATGGGATAGATGATGTGGAATGATTTATTTGTGCCATCAGGTGTTGTAATGATGTTCAACTGAACAACTGCTATGGACAATAGTGTCTGTCCTTGTGGGTAGTGGGCCATAGCCGTCAACTGTACAGATCAGCACTGACTGACAAGATGTAAGCCATCATAGTGTGTGTTGTGTAATGGGAAGTATGTATATTATGTGGCCAATAGCTGGTGGTAGCCGTAATGCCATTAAGATGGACACGTGGGATCCACAGCCCACCCCTTGCAGGATACTCAAGTTAATCTGTAATGTAGCATGCAGGAATGCCATAGGTGTGTAATAGGGTTACCTGCAATCTGGTCCTACATATACCCCCCTAATGTCAGGCTGTGTCCATATGTGGCACCTGTCTGTGTTACAGCAAGGCAGAACAGTGCAATTGTGCAGGAAGGTGTTGTGAGATTGCGGACCTGATGTCTGAATGTACCCCACATATAGGTATGCATATGTGTACATATGTACACATATATAATACATATATATATATATATATATATATATATATATATACATACACACACACACATTTATGTCCACAAATATATAGATACCCATGTGTAGACATATATATGAGCACATATATACATCACATATATCTACACATATATAGATATATACCTATATGCACGTCTACATATATACAAACACACACACAAACATATATGTATGTAAATACATGTCCCCTATATTACTACCACAGTGCTGCGTGCTATGTGCGAGGAAACAGCACACATAGCAATACACACAGATGTCTACAGCTGGCAGTGTGTGCAACATGGACGGGTATGTCACATGTTAACCCCTTGTTGGAACCACACTGCCCTCGTCTGTGAAGTATGGAATGGGAATATGAGGAAGTATGGCAGGTATAGTTGTGGAGGTGGTCCGGGTTGGTAGATATAGAAGACAATCTACATGGCATGTCTAACATGTCATAGGTATATTGTGTTGCTGCATAATAGTGATAAACAGATGTCCATATGTGGCAGTATTGTGGACACATGCCATTGATGTATTGTAATACTGCACCCACCCTATAGCACTGCCACAGGTGTGGCCACTGACATTGCATCTCTCACCCTCTTATGTAGGTCCCTCCGGGATACCACCAAGGCAGCAGCCTGTAGCCGGTAAGTATGGTTTATGCAGATGCTTGCCAACACACCGGGCATGTAATGGTGATGGTATATTCCATGCACACATCTAACACACCTGCCCAGAATGCATGCTGTACATGTGCACGCATTGTTGCTGTGAAATGCATGGCATCACAGGGGTGACCGTGATGGGGCATTGGAAGGGTATGTCAGACACCTGCATGATAACTAACATCCTGTCATTGCGGAATGTGTCCACAGGGAGTAACATGATGGTGGGCGACATGGCCTACAGTAGGGACGTGCTTAGAACAAAACCTATATACAATGCAACACCAGTGTATATACCTGTAGGACAATGGCAACTGCTGCAGAGATACACTATGGCATTAGGCATTACAGTAGTCCACATTATCAGCTGGCACTAGGCTGTAACATGTGGTGTTCAGTGTATGGGGCACTGCAAAGTGACACACGTGTAGGGCTTACTTGTCATGCATCTGCAAAAAGGCTGAAGGAGGGGGGATGTCAGCATGACACACCAGTGTACTACAGCAGGGATCCTAAGGATGCTAAGAATGGCAGTATCTGCACATAGTCAGGTTCAGGACCTGTGGCAGACGTAACCCTACCCCCACAGCAATAGTGACGGCAGTGTGTGAACACCAAGGGATGTGCACATGAGTAGACCTTGCAATCATGCAGAGTAGGGGGACATGTGTAGGGCAGACTGAACATACACTGGCAATTGCAGATAACCCACGCTGGTATACCCCCGCCAGGAGTAGTAACTGCTGTAGTACACACAACAAGAGGTGCGTCAAACCATTATAGCACACAAATGCCCACAGAGAGTGTATGCATCGCGGTCAGCATCCACACACCTAACACATTCCATAGACACTGCATGTGAAAGTACAGGACATATGTCACATATCGGGCACATGTACTGTTAAGATATGCAGTGATGTGGTCCCAATGCAGATCACGGATGGGTGCAGCAGATCAGGAAGGGTGTGTACACCCCCCATAGCCACTGTATGCTCTGATGGTTGTTAGTGTAAGAGTATTGGATTGGTCATACATGGTCCACTGATGTTGAGAGCTGTAAATCAGGCATCAGGCATTTACAAATGACATCTGTCCACATATCATTCCAGGTATGTGTTGCCGAAAAACATAGGGGCTGTGAGCATTAAAATTGACATAACTGACACAGTGCTATACATTCCTTAATGGGTTGTACACCTGTGAGATGTGGTGCACAATACATGGCAGAGTGCAGAACATGTGCACAGCAGCACTGTGTACATGGGTGCAGTGGTATCCAGGGGAAGGGGCATCACCTAGTGACACAGCATATGCATCACACACATGTATACTGTTGCTAGCATGGATTGACTATAGCTGAACTGCATGCTGTTGTGTACCATATGTTCTGCATGTTGACAGATGGGTAATAGGAGGACTGTGTGTACTATCATTATGCAACCTCACTTGTATATGTGTGTGTCTACATCCTGGTGGTTAGTTTGTCTGTAGGGTCACTCTGGTGAAGTGGAAGGAGGTTGATGCGTGTAGGATGTGTGTGTGTGTTTGTGTGGGTGGCCATGTATGCACGTGTAAGACTGTGGGGTGTTCATGCAGCAGTACCTCCCTTTGGGACCGTGCAGTACATGGACATGGACTGCCACATTACACACCAGGAATACCTGTTGTGTGTGTAATCACAGGACAGCTGATAGTATAATATGGTCTGTAGCATGGAAGAGGCATCGAGAGGGAAGGTAGACACCAGGTACACCCTTAATATCGCATTCAGCAGAGAGATCACCTACAAACCACGTATGCAGCACTACAGATGAATTGAGGAAGTACTAGTCAACATCAGGGAGTGTCTCCAAATATTAAGGTTGTAACATGATAGGCTGAATGAGCAGCATATCTGGCATGTACTGAGCATTACATACACATGCCACACCAGTGCGTGATATTATGGATAGAACATAGTAGCCCACACATATAGGGGCCATGCTCATGATGTCCGGACATACAGAGGGTGCATACCGAATGACAGCAGTGAGGTCATGTAAAACCACTACACACAGGTCAGGCAGGTAATGTAGTAACAGGTATTTGTGGTGTGACCGCTTGTGTAGGCATTTAGAGGACTGATATGTTAATGAGTGGTATCAATGTGTGTATCTTAACAAGTGTGATGCAGGATGGGGTACCACATGGACATACACGTGGGACTGTCTGTAATGCCATGGACAGGTAGGTCTTACAGACGTGTGTGTGTGTGTGTGTGTGTGTGTGTGTGTGTGTGTGTGTGTGTGTGTGTGTGTGTGTACTGTTAGGCAATGCTGTACAGGTTTTAAAGTGTGTTTATTGTTTTCCCCCACAGATGGCGAGGTGGGTCAGGGTCCTTTCTGCATGCAATCTGATGTTGGTGTCCATACAGACACCGAAGATAATGATAGTACTGTTGAGCAACAGGTGGGTTTGTCAGGGGCTGACACTGTGCCAAAATTTGACATCCCCCTTTTAGCCACCCCAACCCCGCACACAGTTTCAGTGCCTATATATACCCCATCACCAGTGGCCATAGCGGACGGACAGCTGGCATTTGTTGGCAGTACACAGGAAAGTTTGGTAACCATGTCTACTGTGTCCGGTCGCAGCAGGCATAGCTGGATGTCCTTGGGTTTTTGTTTTTGTTCTTGCTTTACATCTGAAGAAGTCTGGATATTTCCCAGGTATTAAAGTGAACAAGAACGGCTTTTTATATTTATTTCTTCATCGAACTGAGTGACGTGTTGGTGCTTGTTCACAGTGTGCTCTTTTCTTCAGTTTTTCGTTTGTCAGTTCATTTTTTACTCATAGCTGCATGTCCGGCAGGGCACCACATAGGCAGATGTCCCAGGGTGCTCGTGGTAGGGCTCCTGGCAGAGGTGACATAGCTAGTACCAGCTGGTGCATGTTTCAGGCTGTCATGGCGGTGCAGGCATGTATGGAACGTTACACCAGACAGGGCCTGAGGCTGCAGAGGGCTGCTCTCACACCTGTAAGCGACAACATCCGTGAACTGTCTGGTGCTATCCGTGCTTATACCGAGCTCATGAATAGACAGCATGGTGAGATGATGGCCCTCATCGGCCATGCTGTGTCTGTGCTTCAACATGTGGTGGGGATGCGGTGACGGCCGCTTGGACGTGGGCCAGTAACACCAATAGCTGGCAGTCAGTGTGGACGTGCTAGGTCACCAAGGTGCTCCCGTAGTGGCAGTACCAGCCCCGGCAGTGCAGGGGGGGTGCTGTCCACACCACACCACAGAAGGCCACGTGCACGTGGTCCTGGCCAGTCCCAGGAGGGGCTTGGTAGCAGCGGACATTTATCATCAGCAGGTGACAGTAGCACATCAAGGCTTGTACCTGGATGTGCCCATGGAACCCCCGGCAGGCACAGTCCACATGTCCATGGTCAGAGGCAGTGAACTACACACCCTGCCAGGTATGGTCTGCAGCTGTCCATAAACACCCGTGTAGGGCAGCCACATGACAGAACTGTGTGCATGCATACCCTCACACTATACAAACCCACATATGGCAACCCCATACCTACACACACCACAACACCACGCCCAGCTCAACACAGTACACCCCTCACCCACACACATGGTGTCAAATGTATGGCCCGTCCTCGGCCTCTGGCAAACCAACATCACACCCTGTGCATATGATGATACCTGTGCCACATCCCTATCATCCATACCATCAATGCCTTTACAGGCTAATATGGTTTTGATGGACACAGTGATTGTACTACAGTGTGTCACAATACTGCAGTGTAACATGTTGTAAGGAGTAAAGTGTAATGCATATATGGCAGGTAGTGTAGCCATCCAGCAATGATGCATTACAGCTGTTAGTAATACTGGTTGGTTGTGGTCCCTATGATGTTATCCATTTGTGTTGTAGGTGTACATGTGTCAGGACAAGGATGCCCTGTGCATATGATGATACCTGTGCCACATCCCTGTCATCCATACCATCAATGCAGGGACAGGCTAATATGGTTCTGATGCACATGGTGACTGTACTACAGTGTACCATTGTACTGCAGTGTAACATGTTGTAAGAAGTAAACTGTAATGCATATATGGCAGGTAGTGTAGCCATCCAGCAATGATGCATTACAGCTGTTAGTAACGCTGGTTGGTTGTGGTCTCCATAATGTTATCCATTTGTGTTGTAGGTGTACATGTGTCAGCATGAGGATGGTCTGCAGTCATATTCCACAACAGGGTATGGCACTGTGGTGACAACATGGCTTTGATATATCTGGGGTACAGTTGAACACGTCACAGGTTACTAAAATGATTATTGTGTGTGCCACATGGACAGGTAACCCGTTGAGGCATGTATACCCTGCACCCTGATGTAAACCCATCCACATACACACACATTGTTACTTGGCAACACTGGGACTAGACCCCTACCTAGCTATATAGTGATACTGAAGTGTGTGGTTGACATTGCACACAGCGTTTAGGGTGAGGTGTGTCCCAGGTTACATGTTATATGCAGAACATCCCCAGACATGTACAGTATGCTAATGGGGGATGTAATGGGTGTATATGGACAATACATAGTATGACATACCTTCATATACACATTAACAGACACATAACAGGCAGACACACATCTGAGATACCAGGGCCTATTGCTGCTATGTGTCACTGCAGGGGTGCATCGCTGCACGTGGTCACAGCCGTGTACCTAGCTATTGTCCAAGGAGAGATGGGTTATGTAGGGGTTGTGTGTACGTGGTATCCTGCCACCTGCCAAGTAGCAGCAGGCAATCTATCAACAATCACTACTGTGGTGACCCTCAGGGTGAGAATGACATGCATCAGCCAATCCTGCACATGGCCACTGAGGTGATCAAGTTGACATGTATGCAACATACATTACAACACATGGTTAGTGTCTGTGATGGAAACCTGTACCCAAGCATGTTCTGTTGACTGTGGTGGTGTAGTGGTGGTACCTGTAACATGTGGTGTGTACAGGTGACATCTCCTATATGTGCCAGTTCTTACACAGCCGGGCAGACATGTCAGTGTCAATCAAGCTTAGGTTGCCTGTACATATCCCAGCTGGATACCTGCCATCTGCACATCTGTACAGGGACTGACAGTTATCAGCTTGGCAAGTAGCTATGCAGTAGGATGAGTGTGTTGACAGACAGACATTTGACAACAATATGTATGCCATAACTACATGTCAGAAGCCCTCAGTCTACAGTTACATTCCACATGGTGGATCATTACCCAGTAAGGGGTATATACTGTGACACAGCTCACACACCAGGGTTACAACAGGGAGGCCTCAGTGTCCAGCTATGCCTGCAGGTGTGCCTGTTGTTGTCAGTGCTACATTTAGCACTGTGCTCTTGCCTGGGTAAGCACTGTCAACAGTAGTACTGCCATGATACACTACATGCCAGTGTAACAGCATGTACCCTGGCCTAATATCCCTGCATGTAACACATTCACATGGATAACAGTGCTGTACAGGCCACATATACATCTGTGTCCCACACATGACACTCACACCCATTGCTACTGTAATGACAGCACATAGGCGCATGTATTGTACATGGCATTACATACACTTATTACAGATGTGAGTACCCTGCTATGTTAACAGACTGAGTGGTGAGAACTGGTTACCAGGGCTAAGCCATGCTTAGCAGGTATCAACACTGCTCCAGTATAACAGCTAAGCTGATTAGCGCACTGGTAAGTGATGCCTACACTGTGTAATCGCCCGTACATTTACCCATAGCTTAGCACTGCTTAGCTTCATGCAAACCCACTTAAAGCTGCTCAAAACCACCTTAACCACTCTGTATCCGACAGTCCTTGTTCTGCCCAGCAACAAAATGAACAGCCCTTGCAGGTCTTGAACCCAGGACCCTGTACACTACAGTCGAAACACTTAACCACTACGCCATGACCACTGTGAAGACAGCTATTGTTTTACCAATATAGCTGTCAATACACATATTGTGTAGTATTGAACAATTGCCTTTACTTCCTAAATTGTGTAGTCCTTGTTATTAATATGATTGTTGCATCACATATGTTGTTTTAGCATAATGTACACATAGCAGATACATACAGTATCATACATCTGGGAGGGTATACACAACCGTGAGGTTTACACATGACAGGAATATGGTTATATACATATAATAGGTCTATATATGTCTACATGTACATACACATGTATACTCATACATATGTCTGTATACACATCTGTATAGTGCAACATATATATGGTCATATGTACATCTCTTTGTATATGTACACACACACACACACACACACACATATATATATATATATATATATATATATATATATATATATATATATACATACATACATACATATATATATATATATATAGATATACGTATATGTATATATAGGTATATGTATATGGAGCTATATATGTATGCACATTCTATGTGTACAGATATGCCTAGTTATGTTGGTATATATGTAGATATCTACAGCTATATGTACATACATATCTATTCTGATATACCTACTACTGTCAATATATTTGTAGATATCCATGCGTATATATGCATATGTATCTCTATCTGTATATGTGTAGACATACATTGCTCTGTATATGTATATATCTGAGTGTTTATATGTATATCTATGTACATATACATATCCATCTATGTATGTCGATATGTATATGTGTATATATCTATATAGATATCTGGATAATTATATATACATATATTTTCACCATATGTCCTGAACATGGAGTGCAGCCCTACCTCAGCCCCTATAGTCCCAACGTCGTAGTGCAAGGGGATGTCAGGTATGTATAGCAGGTATATTTGCAGACTATTGCTACTGTAATAGGGATTGTCTTCACAGACATGTTGTGTATGGGAGGTCACATCTGCTTTTAACATGTACGCCACTGGCTACTGACAGACATCCTAAGGACATCATAGTTCAGTACCACTGCTAGCATGTACTGCTCCTGTGGACTACAGCAGAGATATTGGCCAATATATGTGGACAGTCTGACACACTCTGGACAGTCCAGAGGTATACACAAAACCCCTTAGTGCAAGACATGTGGACCAAGCCTGACAATGTTGATGTTAACAGCCATGTAGATGGGTATAACACATAACTACTGGTATACATTTGCCCCCATAGATTATGCATTCACACACCCCTCTCTGTCCTGACACATAATAACCGCTGGTACAGAGGTGCCATGGCCACATACTACCCACTAGATATTGACATACATCTGTACAGCATCCCACTGCTCTGACATACAGGACTGTTATGGTGGCCCGGCAGCAGTACATCTGGCAAGTATCTGGACATGACATCTCACTGGGTAAGTACACTAAGCTGCTAGGCATGCAACAAAGCACTGTGCAGGCTACAGGCAGACTGGTTCAATACTGGCCTACATTTCCTATGGGGGAATGCACATGTACCTGCATATATAGCAGGCTCTACAGGCATGTCACAGTACAGAGTAACACACACCTGTGTGAAAGTGCATAACCACAACCAATGTGAACACAGCCACAGCCACATATGATAAGCTAGTGTAATATTACAGTATATGGACTCTCAGTTCAACACCATCCTCATATGTGCCACTCACATACTGACCCTACATATACTGGGCCGCTACACAGTGTGGTCCGATGCCTGCCTGTGGATTGGGACATGTGTGTGTATGGCCCTACAAACATGTAAGCCGATAGGGTAACATATAGTGGAGCAGCATGTAACATCAGATAGAACAGGACCAAGAACAATGATATCTACCACAGTCTGTACACAGGCCAAGGTACATATTAACAATACACGCACTGTCGACAATCACCATAAGTACACAGACCTCAGTACTGTAATCACAACCACAGAATGTCCAGGTTATGTCATCAAATATAACCCCTACTATACATAACATGTGTAGCAGTCTGATATCTCACTGGCTTGTTATTAGATATGATGTCACTAATTATGGTGTACAGCACATATGCACCTCTTACTGCATGACATATGTACAAAGGTTGACAGAGTTGTGGCTGGAGGCACATACACAGGGTTAATATTGACATGTTGCTGTGATAACTTCATACATTAACTGTTGTAACATGGTTTGTTGCAACATATCTCCTATGAGAGATATGAAGTCAAAAGGCACCACACATTGCCCAGTCTGCAGATGACCCAACAGATGGGGGATTCCTCATACACATAGCACTGACATGGCAGGTATTAAAACATGAAGGACAGCCATATCCACACACACCCTGTTAAACCAACATTACTCCAAATGCAGTATAGCAGCACTTACGGTCTGTAGTCAGGTCAGGCACATCTCCCTCCTGTGTGTTGGCCTGTTTCCAGTGTATGTTTTTAGAGGTAAATCCCCAATCCATCTGAGATGCTGTTTGCCAAACAACAGATCAAGTTCCTGCTCACAGTGAATGAAAAGGCCCAATATCAACATGATGTTCCTAGATAATGGTGTGTGTTTCCATGCAATTGGCTATGGGAATGTTATCACAGCTGTTCCACATGCAATCAGCTAGAGGCCATCAGCTGATTATGAGCATCACTTAAAATACACATGCTGCTGCCTAAGCAAAGCAGGTGTAAGTCTCCACATCCACCAGAGAGGGAGTGAGAGAGGCAGACAGAGGCAAAGAAAAGTCAGGAACGGGTGGGAGAGTAAAACTTAAGCATTTTTGTGTCACACACCTACCAGTACAGGATATCAAACCCCTGACGACTATGTAGTGTTATCACATGTCTATGCATTTACTAGATGCGCCACATAGGTTACATGTTGAGCAGTCCTCAAAACGTATATGTGATGGTGAGTGACATCTGCAACAGGGATATGATAACTATATGGTGGGTGTAGTACAAGTGCCTGTCCGCATGAACAGGTGTCAGCGTCAACACAGCCACACTCTCACAGGGACGCACACACATTGACACACTTGGCATGGCCAGGAATACAACTCATCAACAGTGAGACTGCCACAACACAGAACTGTGCAGGTATCACATGCACCACAGGGGTCATACGGAGGTTATATGAGCAAAGGGTATGTGGATGTGTCTGACATCAGACAACATGCTTCAGTATACCAATGGGAGTTATAGTGAGTGTGAATGTGGTCATACCCATCATACACCACACACACAGACACAGGGTGCCATTACTGACATGCATGGGTGCATTGCTTCATGGGTGTGTAGTGGTCGACTGTGCCAGATGGCTATACAAGGATAGGTGATGGGTATACCTTGGCATCAGGCCACATGACAATGATCTCATAGTGGCTCAGGGGTGTAGTGTCTGGATTTGCCCACACAGGTGGGTATTGTATTCACCATCCAGTCACATGGGTGACTCTTGCGTGTGGCCAATGCTGTGCACTGCTTGCCATGTATGTGTTCCTTAGTCCATGACATGGACAGTGTCTGGGATGTGCACACCTCCCACATGCATGTACAGTGACATGTGGAACTGTACCTGGGGGTGTCTGGCCCATGTTGTGTACACAGATTATTATCATCAAATGTGCCAGTCCTAGCCTCATGTGGCGGGAACTGTTAATGGACAGCAGGTTGACCCTGCACCTACATTGATAGCATGATACAGGTATTCCCTGGTGTCAGTGGCATCTGTCCATACAGGGCATATTTTTCAGGAATGGTATGTCCTTTGTGGGTCACATTTGATGGCACCACAGGTGTTGCAGGTGTCCAGTGGGGAACATGGGGAAGGTGCACTGTCGGCATGTACATGCCTATTGGACTGATGGACAGGGTGCCATGCCCACAGTAGCCCACTGCAATTACACCATGGTTACTATCAGTGGGCAATATGCAGGGTACTACCAACATAGCGGCTGATGCCTAGGCAAGTGTGTGTGTGTGTGTGTGTGTGTGTGTATAGGACATGGGTTGAGCGTGTTCTCTGGGTAATACAAGGGTTCCTAACTTTGTTCGCCTGGCCTTGATGTTACATGTAGGGGTATGGATTTACACCCAGCCTCTTGCCTATTTCACACCTGTTATCCCTGTGTGGTGGACATTGTGATATATACTAGGGCCACCGTATAAGAAATTTCCAAAACCTGCTCCACATTGAGTCCAGTTGTTACACACTCACAACCACCTCCACATAGGATACGAATGACAAACACAGACACACACACCTGTCATGTCTGGGATTAGAATTCATACCTAACTAGTTTATTACACTGCAGTACTACTCAGTTATAGGATGTGCTACGGAGATTACTGGAGTACTCCTTCCCCATAGGTGTATTTCAAAATGAATGACATCCGCAGGATTGCCAAAGTAGGGCATTGGAAGTGTAGTGAGTGTGACTAGCCCAAAATGCATTGCTCCCTACACAGACATAGAAACACACACAGAACATCCACAACTGCCATGTGTGGGAATAGAACCCCTACCAGAGCTCTATATCACACTACAGCATGAAGCTGTTATAAGACGCACCACAGGGATTACTGGAGTACTCCTTCCCCAAAGGTGTATTTCACAGTGAATGACATCGGCAGGATTGTCAAAGTAGGGCATTTGAATTGTAGTGAGTGTGACTAGCCTAAAATGGATTGCTCCCTACACAGACATAGAAACACACACAAAAGCATCCACAACTGCCATGTGTGGGAAGAGAACCCCTACCAGAGTTCTATACCACACTACAGCATGAAGCTGTTATAGGACACACCACGGGGATTACTGGAGTACTCCTTCCCCAAAGGTGTATTTCACAGTGAATGACATCAGCAGGATTGCCAAAGTAGGGCATTTGAATTGTAGTGAGTGTGACTAGCCTAAAATGCATTGCCCCCTACACAGACATAGAAACACACACAAAAACATCCACAACTACCACGTGTGGGAATAGAACCCCTACCAGAGCTCTACATCACACTACAGCATGAAGCTGTTACAGGACGCGCCACGAGGATGACTGGAGTACTCCTTCCCCAAAGGTGTATTTCACAGTGACTGACATCAGCAGCCTTGCCAAAGTAGGGCATTTGAATTGCAGTCTGTGTGACTAGCATATAAAGCATTGCTCTCTACACAGACAGAATCACACACACACTTGCCGTGTCTGGGATTAGAACTCCTACCTAACTAGTTTATCACACTACAGCAGTATGCAGTTAGAGGATGTGCCACAGAGATTAATGGGCTACAGCTTTCCGAAAGGTGTATTTCACAGAGAATGACGTCAGCAGCCTTGGCAAAGTAGAGCATTTGAATTGTAGTGAGTGTGACTAGCCTAAACAGCATTGCTCTCTACACAGACAGAGACACACACGCACACAGTTGCCATGTCTGGGATTAGAACTCCTACCTAACTAGCTTATCACACTACATCAGTACGCAGTTATAGGACGCATCACGGAGTTTACTGGGCTACACCTTTCCCAAAGGTTTATTTCACAGTGAATGACATCAGCAGCCTTGCCAAAGTAGGGCATTTGAATTGTACTGAGTTTGACTAGCCTAAAAAGTATTGCTTTCTACACACACACACACATACACACACACACACACACACACACACACACACACACAGTTACCATGTCTGGGATTGGAACTCCTACCTAATTAGTTTATCACACTACAGCAGTACGCAGTTATGGGACGCGCCACAAAGATTACTGGGCTACACCTTTCCCGAAGCTGTATTTCACAGTGAATGACATCAGCAGCCTTGCCAAAGTAGGGCATTTCAATTGTAGTGTGTGCGACTAGCCTAAAAAGAATTGCTCTCTACACAGACAGAGACACACACACACACGCACACACACACACACACACACACACACACACACACACACACACACAGTTGCCATGTTGGGGATTGGAACTCCTACCTAACTAGTTTATTACACTACAGCAGTTATGGGATGCGCCACAGAGATTACTGGGCTACAGGCTTGTCATAGTAGGGCTATGGGGAGGGCAGTGTGTGTGCATGGGCCATAACCCATTCATCTAGAGGTTGACACATCACATGCAGGCACATGCAGGGTTATATTCCACAAGTACATATATACAGCTGCTAGATGACTACTTCCTTGTACAGTCATGTTGCACAGCTAGCACTTGCACAATATAGTCTGTAATGCTGATGGATACCTGTAGCTAATGTCTACAGTGAGTAACATTTACACCTTATGTGGTTATAGCCATTTGGCTGTGTGCTGGGTGGGACATGCCTCATAGTGGATGGCTCCTTGTCACAGTCACTCTCTTCAGCACATCTATGTATGTCTACTTTTGGCTTATTATAGTGTGTTGTCCTTGGATATGTCTCTGTATTCCTATCCACTGTGTGTGCAAGGTATGACTGGTGCATACTGAGGAGTGTATGCACTAACATCTGTAAATGCCTGATATGTATGGTCCACTGTTGTTTGCAGACATGGGCTTCATTTAAGTGTGTGAGCATGCCCAGTATGACCTTTCAGTGTATTGTTGTCTGATAGTACCTTCATTTCTCTAAGTGTGTGAGCATGCCCAGTATGGCCTTCTGTACTGAATGTGTGGATCGATTCCAGGTAGTTTGTACTCTAGTGCAGACCTTTGTGTTGTACACCTACAGGTAGCACACTGTTTCTGCAGGGTATCCCTCGATCATTTGGCAATATGGGGGCAAACTGTACAGGGGATGGTGTGTACTGTAGGTGAGTGTGTCTGTGCTGCTTCAGCTGCATGGTACTGCTGTTAGCAGAGATATTCAGACAGGTGTACTGTTATACACTGTGATGTTTTCTGTCCTCATGTACTGTCAGGTGGACATTCTAGCTCACAGTGATATCTTGGGGGACAAGGATGATTGCAGCTGTGTTCGGTATTGTGGGCAGACACCTACGTATTCATGGTAAGTTATGCCATTCTGGAGGGGGAGCTGCAGACACTTGCTGCTGGGTCTGTGTATCCGGTTCATCACCTTGGTACACTGCTGGCAGAGGATCCCATACTTGTACACCCATCGACATGACAGTATGACCTTATCCTGCTGTGGCAATGCCTCAAAGCTGTACAGATTCGCACATGTTACCCAGAGGCAGGGGCCATGGGTCAGGACATTACCCCTATTGTGGTGTATGGGCAGATGTGTAGCCACCCATGTATGTGTTTGCAGCCAGGGATAGTGTGTGCACACAGATTGGTGTCAGACCCTGCACATTCCATGCTGCCCATGCTCCCACCCTTTCCTCTTTTATTCTAACCTCTTCCATACATTATGCATACATTCTCTGATATTTTCCCTAAGGGTTTCACCCCATCACAGTGCTGGTCCACAGTTCATGCAGTGGGACATGGTGGACATGTTACTGTGGTTGTCCACATGGCCTTGCATATGGCTTATGTGGAGTGTGTTATGTTGTTATGTGGGTGTCCATGACATAACATACATTGGCAGTATGTGTGAGACACAGGCCTTTGGCAGAGGCCTGTGGGCCATTAGGTGTTGCTGCGGGCCAGATGTGGCAGGCCATTGCAGTCTGTCAGTCCTACAGTCTCAGACCGCATTAAAATATATTCCCCTGGGGTGACAGGGTAGGTGTGATAGGTGTTCATACCAATACCTTCTATCAGTCTTGATCAGATGGTGTGGATGCTGGCAGGGTGCTACCTACAGCTTGAGACACACCTGCATGGGACACCTGCACTACATGCTGCATTCTTCCGCTATTGCCATATACAGGTGGGGTCATATTGTACCCATTCCTCACAGCAGGGATATGACCAGAGAGATATCTGTGGGTGGTGTTTGCGTGAGCTGGGTGCATGTGTGCTATGGACACTACTTGCATCTGACACACAAATATGCATGGGGCATTCCAGTTATGCTGGCATGTGCAGGCACATCAGCTATTTCCCAGTACATCAGTCCTACCTGCTTTGTGATCTGCAGGTGCCCGGGCAGACATCACCGGTATCCCCTACTATAGGACCAGTTAATCGGATGCATACCTGTATGTACAATTCCAAGGGTGTCTCCATTTCACAGTGACACAATATATATACTGTATGTCTGGGGTACTTTCCCCTGTGTACTGCTTGTATATCTAGCCCAACAGCCATGCCATGTCAGTCTTTCAGATGGTGACACATATTACTCCCATACATTTACAATGGCTTACTGTTAGCATGTGTTATGCTGGTGGGAATTGTATTCGGCATTGCAGTTGTGAGGGCTTGTCCCTGTCATCAGCAGTAGTGGGCAATGGTCACAAGGTCTTACTTCAACATGCATACATACTGACCACTCTCACACAATATGAAACACACGCCAACCTAACACACACAGACCTGCATATTGTGCAAATGCTACAACCTATCCTGCTACCTTGGTCATCTCTGGGCATCTGTGCTCCACTGGTATTATTCCTACTCATACATGTTACTACATTTCTACACAGGATTGGGGAGGGCACATCTGACTGTTACAACATTTCTACGCTGGATTGGGGAAAGGGGCACACCTGACTGTTTCTACATGTCTACATAGGAGTGGGGGGGGCACATCTGACTGTTACTAAATTACTACATAGGATTGTGGGGGGACACACCTGACTGTTTCTACATTTATACACAGGAATGGGGGGGTACACCTGACTATTACTACATTTCTACACAGGATTGGGGGAGCACACTTGACCGTTACTACATTTCTACACAGGGTTGGGGGGGCACATCTGACTGTTTCTACATGTCTACATAGGATGGGAGGGCACACCTGGCACTTGTACACATTTGCTATGACTGTACTGGTATGTCAGGTACTCCATTTCATTATGTATTCTAACCTATCATGCTGACTAGAGGCATATCAGTGTACTACTGGTCTTAGCTTTGGCTGACCTACATATTAGTGTCTGACTTCCTACCCTTCAGAACTAACATCCCACTGCCTGACCTGCTGTAGTCTGTCTGTGTAGGCCTGGGGGGAGGTTACCCATAGGCATCATTCAGAGGCTATAGCACAGCCTCTGTTTGTGTTTGTCTACACCTGTCTTGCTGGCTAAGAGTGTTGTTGGGTATGTGAACCTCCCTGACTGGCATGTGTGAGTCATATGGACACACATGCCACCCAGCACATTTCCTACAGTGGGTTTTGCTGCCCTGTGTAGTACCGGCTACTATGGTGACTCCAGTATTTGTTACAGATGTCATGGTGCCACTATGGGTGTCTACTATCTGCTGGCATACCATTCAGCCACCCAGTTCCCTTGCATGCTCACATCCATACCATAGATACAAGTAAAGACACATTCTACTCCATTTGGCAATTGATAGGTTGATTGACTTACCTTGTGGGTGTACCAGTAGTGAGGATGGTGCTGGAGGGCTGCTTATGTCAGATGCACATTGTACACTCCCTATATATAGTTGAGCACAGGTAGTGTCATGTTTGGCATCCCTTTTACTGCATGTGCGAGTCAGACAGAGGTGTCATTTCCTGGGTCCCTACTGTGTCAGTGTATGTGCTATGTGTTGCCTCTTTGCCAAGGTCAGGGCATACTGCAGACGCCTCCATCTGCCTACTGGGGCAGGCCCAGGTTGTTCCTCCTCTGAGTCACTCTATGCCTATGGAGGCCTTGGCATTGGTGAGGGGCTGTGTGGCCCTGCCCCATGCTGTTCTTGCTGCAGCTATTTCTGCAGGATCATATTGTGTAGCATGGCACATACCATAACAATTTGAGTACATGTAGTTGGTGAGTACTGCAAGGCTCCACTGGATTTGTCCAGGCACCAGAACCGTGACTTCAGCATCTCAAACACACGCTCTGTTATAAGTCTGGTCTGTGCATGTGCCTCATTATGGCATTCTTGTTCGGGTGTGTGTGCATTTCTGATGGGTGTCATCAGCCACGGCTCCAGTGTGTAACCAGCATTCCTCACTAGGTGACCGTAAGGGATGTCCCCATTGGCAAATCTGTGGTACAGCTGCGTCAGATGCAAGATGTGGGAATCGTAATAGCTTCCAGGGTAGCCAGCACACACATTCATTATAATGCCATGGGCATCTCACACGAACTGGCAGTTGATGGAGGGGAAGCCCTTGCGGTTGACGTAGACCCTCCCCTGATCACCGGGTGGTGCTTTGATGCGTATGTACGTGCAGTAGTCTATAGCACCCACTACCTCAGGGTATTCTGTTATTTGGTGGAAGAGACACATATTGCTGGCCAACACCTCACGGGTGTTGAGGAAATATATGTGCTCACTGGCATCTGCTGACATGGCATCCAGAAACTGGTGGAATACTCTGGATGCTGATGCCTGTGAGATCCCCATGATATCCCCAGTTGAGCTTTGGGAGGTACCTGTGGCTAGTATTCCTAGGTCTACACATACCTTGGTATGCACTGGGATGGGTTCCCCTCCGTCAGTTTGATGTGTCAGGCGTGGCCGGCACAGCTCAACAATTTGCTGCAGGAGTCCCTGTCCACCCTATAGCACTCCATTATCTCCAGCTCATGTAGCCCCTGGTAGGTTACCCTGGGTCTGTACACTCTTCTTCGTCTCCTCACTGTGGGTTGGTCGACAGCATTCACATCCTCACCACCCTCAGCCTCTTCCACATGTTGCTGTATGATGCCTGCTGCAGCCACTATCATTTTGTTGTTTTGTTTGTTAAACGTTTCCCGCTTGTATACACTGGTGGTGTAGAGTATGGGAAAAACCAGAGGGGAAGGTGTTTGCATAGTTTATAGTAGTGTTCTGGGCTGGGCTGGTCTGCTGCCTGTGTAATTGGCTGATTGTGATACATTTCACCTGCCAGCTATGCTACTTCTCCTAGATTACCTTCCTACTGCTGTTTTCTCTTCCCATTGCCTTCCTGTTAAAGCCCGGGGGTGCACCGCTCAAATGTACACAGAGCTGCTATTTCCTGGTTTACTTTTTATTTTTTTTCCTTTAAAACCCGGTGCGTGGCACGGACACCCGCTTAGGCAATGTACAGAGTGCTAGGCAGCCTCAGACACACCCCCTTGCCTAACTGTGCTAAGCTAGGAACAAACCTGAGCCACAGGGCTCCAATCCGCTTACAGTATGCCTGACACCCCCCCTATCATGTCAGCTAACTCCTAGGCTTGCACCAAGCTATTCCTGCTCTTACACTGTTGGGAGTTGACTAGCATGCAGGGGAAATCTGGGATTCACTATCATTCCCCTCATTTGCACAGGATTGCCTGCTAATGCATAGTTACATGTCCCACACTGAGCCTCCCCCCTTAGCAACCACTATTTACTGGCCACGTTGTCTTCTGCCTGCCATTGAATATAATGGCAGAATAGTGATTTTAGTTAGAATGCTTATTTTAGGTTTATTTTCTTATTTTCCCCCAATCCCGTTTGCTCACTGCTGCCTACGCTTAAACAGCCGAGACTGGCTAAAAAAATAAAAGTTGATTTTTTTTTTCAACTGTTTTCTATGCCAATGGCCTTATACTTGGCCAACGGCATGCTTTCTAAATGATATCCACCCTTTATTTGGAGCTGTCATGGCTCCGTTTTGGAATTTGCAGAAACGTACTCCGTTACTGGCGGAGTACATTTCTGCACATTACACTAGTCCTGCACGGCCGGTTTCCAGCTTCCTGGACTGCAAATTCACCTCATTTGCATGGATTTCTCCTGCAAATGGGGTAATTTGCATACAGAGGCTGTGTCCGTGCAGGACTAGTGCAGGAGCGCTCGTGCACGCCCCTACAGGTTATTTCTGGATCGCACGGCAGACATATTGCCTGCTGGAGCTCCTGCACTAATCCTGCACACCGTGCAAGGCTTGCAGAATCCAGGGGCTCAACTATAAGGAGTGTTTAAAAAGTTTTTACAAAAGCAAACCATTCTTTGTTTGTCTGTTTATAATCAGGTGTATGTTTAAACTTATGTGCCCTCTTCTTGGGCATCTCCACAGAAAAACAGCACTGTGATGTACAGTCTTCTCCCTTAGAATCTGATTCCTCAGCCTAACTCTGCAAATTTTGAATGTCCACCCCCTGTACTGATAACTGCAAGAATGGTTTTCCCTTGCACAAAGCAGACATATGTGCAGTCTTGGAGGACATGCTTGCTATTATCAGCTTTACAAGGAGGAATGCCAGAAGAGTGAAAAGAAGCCAACAGATGGGCTGAGGGCTCGAATGTGGCCACAGCAGAGTCACCTGTTGAAGGCTAAGGCAGAGAGGGCATCAGAGTTGAAACAGATGCTTCTTGCAAAACTTTTCTTTTCCTGAGAACACGAAATGGGATGTCTGAGGAACCAGAGCCCTGCTCCATAAGGGTATGAGTTAAAGCTTTAAGCTTTCGTTTTACTAAGTGTAAAAGCAAAATCATACATGCGATTCTATGTATTTTTGGAGTACAGGATTTACAAATAGAAGAGCACAGAATGTGCTCCTCCAAACAAAACAAACAGGTTGTATGATCTTTATAGGGAATCTGTCACCCACACGAGCACTTCCCCTTTCTCTTACACACATATATCACCAAATGTTATACTTTTCACAAAAATAGGAAGGAAGTCCCCAATATTTTCATAGATTAGTACTAAGCTAACGGCCCTTGCGAGCCATTGTAAGCCTAGCCAATTATCCCTTATGAGACTCAAACCCTGCACCTTGTGTTTGTAAGGCAAACACCTTAACCATTAGGCCACCCTCCCAACCCTATGATACTTATCCGCCTACTTGATGAAACTAGACAACTGATTAGTCCTGTGAGGACGCAGCTAATAGTGCATTTTCCTGATAGTTTCAATTGCTAGTAAGTTCTGATTGTTGGTGCCTGTATGTCTTCTTTTATAATAGCTTACCAATGAGCTCCAAAGTACACACATACACCAGGAAAGTGTTGTAAGCTGGCTGGATACTCATTCTTTGCAAGACTGTCTAAGAAATAAAGGTCTTTCTACACTAAGGTCTCTCCCCAGAACATAAAAAGAGAGGGAGGGGAAACTCTTTCTCTCTCTTAATTCTACTTCCAAGACAGGCAAGCCAGTACTTGGCCAACAATGAGCAAGTTCCACAGGTCAGGTGAGTGAGCAATAGTGCTGAGGATGTATCTAGGGTTCCTATTAGAAGACCGAAGACAAATTCTTTCGAATGCATCTTGGTCGAACTTAAAAGACTGAAACGGCAAAATATCGAAGCGGCTTTTAAGCGAATTCTTTCCCTGGGAAAGAATTCGCTTGGCTGCTTCATTACTTTGTCGCTTTCAGCACTGCAGTGCGGTCTTGAAGTTGGTATATTTAAGTAGGGGGGGTTTGGGGGGCAAAGCCCCCCACTTAACATAATGTTTAAAGTGTTTTGTTTTTTATTTTTTATTTTGTTGCAACAGTGATTTTTTTCCCTTGGAAGAAAATCGCTGTTCTGACAATTCGAGATTGTAAGCTTTCACTTACATAGGGTCGATTAATCACCGTTCGCTTTTTTAAACATTCGTTGATCTAATATAGACCCTGTAGCTACTAAATGAGGCACAAAACCTCAAGAGTTCTGAGTAGTACCTAGATCTGGCAATAGCTTATGCTCCCTACTGGTGCTGACATGAGGGAGGCTGATCAGTGAACCTTTGCATGGTGGACCCTGGTGGAGTGTTCTCAGTCTGTGCCACTAAACCCTACTGCCTGGGGCAGACATGGGGAGAGGAGTCCTTCATCCTAAGTGTAACCACAAAGCATGCCATTCAGCCCTATTGACTGAGGGGGATAAGGGAATCCTTGATCTTGAGTGCAGTCATCAAACACATATAAAGAACTTGAGGGAAAAATACTTAATTGTCCTCGTGGTCAAAGGTAAAATCTGGTCACTTAATCATGAGGATGGATAGTACTAACACCGCAGAATGTACTTGCCAGGTGATAGTTACGTTGCAGCTCATCTGGGCCCCTTACCGTCCACAAAGGTGGATAACGTGTAAGACTGACCCCTTACTAGCAAAAGAAGAGCTGTTGACAAAAAAGGACTTTGATGTTATGTCAGAGATGGACTTGGCTCTAGGAGAGTGTAACAGATGTCTACTACTTGTATCCATTTCATTCTCATGGCACAAGCACCAGTTTGAACTCGTGTGAAGTACACTCTTATTGATACCTATGCCAGGTATTATCAGCCACCCCCATTTTGCGAGATGTAAGGCAGCTTTGGAATTCTCTCTCCTACATCTGTGGATTACTGAGTTGTACCAGCACTCCTTCTCCTCCAGACAGCAAAGGTAGTGCTGGTGTGGGTCTTACCTAATGAAAGACACTGAACGTCTTCATGATACATGTCATGAGTCAAGAAATGACCTGTGGGAGTAGGAGAAAAGAACTGTCATGGACAGCGTTTGGGCATAAACTCCTAGCCAAACATATGACATTGTGGAATATGCCTGGAGGAGGCACACATTTCCTTGAGGGTAGGAACTGAAGAAAGAAACAAATATGTAGCTGAGCTGAATACTGCAAGAGAAGAAATGCCAAAAAAGTTAAGCCACTGTAGAGGCCTCTCAGTATCAAGTCCTTACTACATTTTTGCTGTACAAAAATAACAGGTCTGCTATACTTTATGATAAAAACATCTGACTGTTCCTCCGTGCAGTTTTCAGTCTTGAACCTTAATAACCACTAAACGTTCAACAATGCTTTCCCTTCAGAGTTTCTTCTGTTCTTTTCTGCTTTGTTACTACTGAGCTACAAACGTGTTTAACTTTTATGGTACTCAATGTGTTTTCTTCACCAAGGCAGGACTTAATGGGTTATGCATCAAAGTTTGGCGACAGAATCCTCATCTCCCTCAGCTAACTAAGTGGCTAAAAAGTTTCACAACCCAATGTGAATTTGAGGCTACTCATTAAAATTACAGTGCCATGTGGGCCAATACATAAAGTAATGATCAACATTATTTTCTACAAGAAAATAGTCATGCTTTACAAACAGATCTGAAAATTTTATTAGTTTTGCCAAAGGCAATATAAATAAGCAAATGTATTGCACAAAAACTTACCTGAAATGAGGTAGCCTGCAGTTATTGCGACATTTATTCTAACTAAAGTGGCGTCTCCCCTGTAATTAGTAATTAAAATATCAGATGAGATACATTTGACTATACTACCTCATCTACAAAATAAAGCAGCTTTACAGTCATATTGAAAAGTCTCTACCTTCAACATTAAATATATTCCAAATGCATTCATGCACCTAAAGCTGAAAACCTTAGAAACAGAATTCTGCACAATCTGATACAGCTCCTGTATAACTCTACCAGCATTAGGAATATGGTTGCCTAAACCAAAAGGATGACAAATACTTAACATTGACTTAGAGTTTAGCTTCTCATTTACTTTCTTTTTCTACATCGGGGGGGGGGGGGGTCTAAGGATATGTACATTGTAAGTCACATAGTCAGCAAACATGACGAAGAAAGATAAGAATTAAAAAACATACAAAACAGCATTTCAGTCACAGTACAAAGGTGAAGCAAATTATATTAAAGATGAAGACATACAACAAATTCAGTTTTATAATAAATTTATAATGGATATGTAAAAGGTGTCAGGAATGCGCAACAAAGTAATTCCAGGGGATAATGGGTGCTTTAGTTTATTCCCAGAAAAGATGACTAAACAGTTTGCTAGAAGAGTCTGGTACACTGCACACAGTACACTAACTCATCACAGTGAACAGCTAACCAGAACAGAGGTTCTTCACAGTAGGCAATAAAATGGTATATAATAGGCAGAAACCTTCCATAGAGAATAAAATGCCTTGCCAATACCAAAGAAGAGAAGGAAGAAGAATGGAGACGTAACTGACTTATTTATGAAGTCATTAACTGCATGAGTAGGCTGAGTACTAGTGAGGCGTTTTCAGCAAAGAAGTGAGCCAGATGCTAGGTAAACATAATACATGAAAAGTCACATTTAGAAAACGGTTATGCAGGACATTGAAAACCCCACAGAAGCTGTACTGCCCCAGAAATTGCCTACGATGAGACAAGAAGAAGAGCCCACCATAAAAGAAGTAAGAAGAGCACTAAGAAAAATGAAGTCAGGGAAAGCAGCAGGCTCAGATAAGGTCACAGCAGATACAATAAAGATGCTGGGTGAGATAAGGGAGAAATGGCTCCTGAGGGTACTAACAGCAGTGAGGGCTGAAAGGCGTATCCCAGATAACTGGCGAATAAGCATACTCATGTCAGTGTACAAGAACAAAGGGGACATCCACAACTGTGGGCAGTACGGAGGCATCAAACTCCTATCACATTGCATGAAAGTTCTAGAGAGGGTGATTGATAAATGGATACGCAGAGTACTGGAATGTAAGGTGGGAGATGAGCATTTGGGATTCAGATCAGGATGTAGCACAATTGACCCGATGTTTGCAGTGAGACAGATACTTGAGAAGAAGCTAGAGATGAGATGAGAATCCAACTGGGTATTCCTAGACGTGGAGAAAGCATGTGACAAGGTCCCAAGAAAGCTGATCTCGGCATTACTGTTGTGGTTTGAAGTTCCAAACATTGGTAGAATTAGTGCAGGCTATGTACAGGGACCCAATGACTCAAGTACGAACAGTGATCGGCCTCAAAGAGGGGTTCTCAATGGGAGTGGGTGTACATCAGGGTTCAGCTCTGAGCCCACTGCTGTTCATACTGGTGATGGACTACATTAGCAAACAGGTCAAAGGAGACAGATCAACAAAGTTGCTGTATGCAGACAATGTGGCATTACAGGCAGACTGAGCAAGATGGGATGAAACTAAGCACAGATAAGATGGTGGTAATGGCAGCAAATTGGGGAACTCAGAAGAAGCTGAAAATAGAGATAGAAGGGAAGATAGTGGAACAGATAAACAGCTTCAAGTATCTGGAAGGGGTGGTTGAAGAGAAGGGAAGTCTGAATGAAGAGGTCAAAGCTAGAATCAGTGGGGTTGCAGCCAACTGGCATAGAGTGTCAGGTGCAGTCTATGACAAAATAATGCCAAAGAAGCTGAAAAGTAAGGTGTACAAGACAGTGGTGCAACCAGTACTACTGTATGGCACAGAAACCTGGGCAGTAAAGGTAGAACTGTTGAAGAAACTAGATGTGATGGAAATGATGTGCCTGAGAAGGGTGGTAGGATGCATACTGTGGGAGAGACTAAGAAACGAGGACATTAGAGCAGAAGCCAAAGTAGCTCCAATTGCAGAAAAGATCAAAGAGAACAAATTACAGTGGTTTGGACACGTGCAGAAAAGCAGAAGGCAATCTGGTGAGGAAGATTTGGGACAGACAGGAAGGAAGGATGTCCAGCAAAGAGGTGGACGGATTGTGTGAAAGAAGATCTGCGACAGTCAGGCATGAGTGTTGACAAAAGCAGGAGTGTAGCACTGAATCGAGAGAGTTGGCGACAGTTAACATGATACCCCAACCCCATGTAGTAAAAAATGGGAAAAAGGGGGCTGATGACGATAATGATGATGATGCAGGACATTACATAAACGAAAGTACAGCTGTATCTGGGAATGTGTACCTTTTCACTATATCTTGTAAGAACAGATCACTGTAACAGTAAATCATAATATGTGGGTTATATGAGTTTTGCTCACTTTATGTCTTCATTTTCAGCTGGAAATCTTATCAGCTGTACACCAGTCCCTAGGAAGACCAATGCTAGTCGTGTACCAGCATTAAAGCCATGGTTGGTTCACAGGTTCATACTGCATGTTCATACTAAGGCCATGACCAAGAAGACCACTGAAAAACTCAGCCATGTCACCTAATATTAGAGGAAGATTAACAGTGCCCCAGTGAAGCTTTTTCCCCAAATATCACTGATGAAAATTTGTATTCACCCATTCAGTCACCCAGTTTGGTTTTAAAGGTGGCCAGGGAAGCATGTTGTTTGATATGTAAAGGGTACATACTCCTGAAATGGGAGATATGTCTGTGTAGGTATCTGTCATCCCAACAGGTATTCTTTGTGTGGCAGTACAGGTTTAGATCTCTAGAGCGAGTGTTTGCTACTGGTTCCATTTAGCTGAAGGAGTTCAGCATTTGTGGCCATTCAGAACACAGAAGGTTAAGCAGAATTCATCCCTCTGAAGCCTACATGAGACTGAGTACAGGAATAAGGCATTTAAACTATAAGAGTACCCAAGGACACTAAGACCTGTAATTTTTCTGGTGAAAAAATGCTGAGGTGTGTCAGATTAAGTTAGCTGCATAATTAGGTGCACAATGAGGGGGGAATAACATATTTAATGATGGGCTTAATAAGGAATGAATAAAGTAGAACTGTAACTTTTTTGGGACCCTAAAGAGATGACCTGAAGGGTAACTTGAACAAGGTAGAAGGAAGCCCATATATAAAGTAAACATTGCAGGGTGTTTTCTTCAGTTTTTGAGCCACATAAAGCCTTCTGATTGCATAAGATTTATGCTCTTCAGAGCAAACAAATGTTATGTATGTACTATAACAATATATCTGTTTTGTTTTCTTCCAGCCTGTTCAACCTGTGGGTTATCAGATCTGACTTGGATCAGAAGTCGGTATTTTTAGAGACTTAAGTGAGGGAGCTCCACCTCCTCTACCCATAGTACATAGCTTTCCCCTATACTCCTTAAATCAAGTTTACCCATAATCATCACCCCCACCCCCACAACAATGAGAACATTCACAACTACAAAATGATGGTCATAAGGGCAACAAAGAAGGACCCGAGCAAACAAAGAATACACTAAGTGGAGTTTGCAGACTACAATGCACTCTCTAAGGTAGCAAATGAGATCTGACGAGAACAGGGAAGAGCAATATACTATGGAGAGTAGAGGCGGAGCTCCCTGGCAGAAGACTCTAAAAAAGATGGCTTTAGATCCAAGTTGTCAAATCAAAAATTACTTCCAAAGCAAAGAGAGGCAAATGACTTCCTGTAACAATTCAGCCAGTCATAATGCTGCTACATGAACATCAACTCTAGCAATTTGAAACAGGTATATATTGTATTCTCCACTGAAGGCTTTTGCCGAGGTGGTAGAGGTTTTTATTAAATTTTGGATTTGTATTTGGGTCCTGGTCTGCCTTTAATTTGTTGTTTTATATAATGTTGCTACTTGTTTGGTGCCACTTCAATATCTTGAAAAAGGGGGTATTGCAGGTTACTGAAATGTTACTTGTTTATAAGAATTAAGAAAGTAGTTGGATTATTTCATTATGATCAATACACAGGGAAAGGAAAGACTGGATCCAATTGATGGTTAGCAGCTGGATCCTGGAACATGCATGCAGCAGGAGGATACCATTACCTGTCCTAACATGGGAAAAAATCTGTATTGTTTTTGTAACAATCTGTGGTCTGTTGCTCTTTCTTTTTTGGAGGGACAGTATAATTTGGATGGGCAGTGGAAGTACTGCTGTTGGGCTGGTTAGGAGCTGTGGACTGTTTCATTGCCTAATTTCAGTGCATGTTTGGACCAGAGTTGCTGCCTGCCTTGCTGATTTGCTCTACTGCTGAAGCTATCCAGATACCTGGATAAAGGTAAGAGCCTAAACTTGTATTAAGTTTAGTGGTCCAGACAGTCCAGTTTAGGAGGAAGACTAGTTTGTTAAAGAGGGCTGGACAGATTTGTAAAGTGTTGTATTTCCCTCCTACGTTTGCCTTGCCCTTGTTAAAATAATTTTTCCCTTTTGTGAAGGAATGAGAATTGCAGTGTGTCAGTTGTGATGATGTGGGGTATTGCCAGCTATGCCAGGAGAAGTAGGGCAGTGGATGTGTAACATATGCCAGCATAGCTAGCTGGAGTTTTGTAAAGAATTATATGTCATTTGTATATCAAACTGATTTGTACAGGTGCTTGTGTTGAAAATGTATTTATTTCCCTCCTACCTTTGCCCTGCCCCTGTTAAAATTTATCTCCCTTTTGTGAAGCAATGAGAATTGCAGCATGTCAGTTATGATGATGTGAGGTAGTGCTAGCTATGCCAGGAGAAGTAGGGCAATGGATGTGTAACATATGCCAGCATAGCTAGCTGGAGTTTTGTAAAGAATTATATGTCATTTGTATATCAAACCGATTTGTACAGGTGTTTGTGTTGAAAATGTATTTGTAAAGCTACTTATGTTAATAAATGTGCCAACAGTGGGTCCTGCTGGACAGAAAAGAAATACACCTGTATGTCAGACTGTATTGTAACTGTTGAAATTAATATATTGTAACAGAGAATATTGGAAGAGAAGAGGTTAATCTCAGTCCAGCTAACTTTGAAAAAAAGTCTGTCATTAAATTACCTGGTTTAGGCCATACAGATTGTATCTTACAGTTCTGATTGCAGACAGAGACAATATTTCTGTGGAAAACCAGGACTAGGAATTCTACTGTATTGTCCTTAGGGGTGAGTTAATTGCTACTGTGGAAAGGTGGACATTTTTGAAAAGATTTTATAGTTTCCAGATGCTATAACACATCTTAGCAAAGTTCTATGTGTGTGTGTATGTTAAAACATATGTGCTAGATTCTGGTTCAATTTCTAGTACAGGGGTTAATGTGGGAACCGGAAGTCAAGTGACCAGATGCATGTGATATAATTCTGTAATCCAGCACTGAAATGATATTTTAATACTAGATGAGACAGAAGTCTTAGGGCAGTCTATTTTTGAAACCTGACAAAGAAGGATCACTCACCCACTTCATCTTGCCTTGCTTTAGTAAGTAACCAGGGAATAGTAATTCTTTAGATCAGTCAGGAAAATATAGTGATATTATTAGTTAAGTACTATTTTTCTGTATCTGTGTGAATCTATCGATCATTGTTATTTTTAATATTTGCTGTGATTGAAATTCTTGTGTTTATTGCAAATAGATATTTAGTATTATTATGTTCTTTTATTATTTATTATCAAATATATTTAAAATGTTCTTTGTGGCTAGTCTTTTAGAGAGTATTTTAACCTTTGAGGGTACTTATATTTATTTGATGATACTGTGGCTGTTCCTGAAAGCCTTGCTGCATTGGTCAAACACTACCATTTGTATTAGTATTCATTTTATTCAGTAAAACTGGGTACCCTTGTAACAGCCTTAGAGTATCTGGCTTTGGAGTGTTCTCATGGCAGTATCTACCTTGCAGTCTGGGCAGATGGGGCATAGCTGGTAAATCTGTGCCAGCCTTTCCCATGTATGTGTGTGTGTGTGTATGTGTGTGTGTGTGTGTGTGTGTGTGTGTGCTTGAAAATATTGGAGCAGGGACACAGACCACTGGTTACACAGAGAGGGTGGTGGAAGACTTAGCTTGGAACACTTGGCTGAGAACTCAACTCTACAGCTGTGGTGAGTGTGGGGTCTTATTTGGGGCCTAGTTGGAGAGAGGGAAACCCAGCCTCAGGACGGGAGTGTGTTCCCTGTGTGCTCTTAAGGAAAACTGTGCTTGGTGCAGAGAACTGCATCTGGAAATATGGTGTATATCTATTTTTGTTACAAGTGAACGTCCCTCACCGGTGTCCATTGTGAGGATTGAGGCCCCTCCATTACTGGCCCTTTGGAGGGGCATCACATCAGTAATATCAAATAAGGTTTTTTTTTCTGTTTAATAAGTTAAGGATCTGCAGGCTGATAGTAATGCTAAACTATGAGTCTATACTGATTATTTAGAAAATGTTGGTTGATGCCAAATCTGTTGTTATATTAACTTTTTAAATAAATTACACTGCTTGCTGTCAGTTACCAATTATTGTTCTGAAAAAATGTTGGTTGATGCAAAAACTGCAGCTCTATTAACTTTTCAGATTAACTATAGTGTAGGCTGTCAGTATTGCCAGAGTAGAGGTCCATAATAATTATTGTTCAGAAAATGTAGGCCACATTTAAAAAAGATAAAGAAAAAAAACTGTTGCATTAACTTTTGAAATGAATTCTATGCATGTATAAATTGATTGTTCAGAAAATGTTGGCTGATGTAAAACCTGTTTCTGCATTAACGTTTTAAGTCAATTACATTGTAGGCTATCAGCACACTGCGGTGGTGGTGCTGCGGTAGCATTGTCGCCTCACAGTTAGACGTTGCCTGTTCGATTCTCAGTTAGAGCGTCTTCTGTGTGGCAAAATGCGTTAACGGGCGTTCCTTCATTGAAGGTTGTGCGTTAGGCCCGGCAAGCCAGCACGTAAAACTCTACTTCCAATCATTAGCGGACCGGAGTTCCGCTGTGGCGACCCCTAACCGGGAAAAGCCGAAAGACACAAACAAACAAACATTGTAGGCTATCAGCAATATTAGACTACAGGTCCATACTGCTTACTCTTCAGAAAAAAAGATGGTTGATGCAAAACCTGCTGTTCTATTAACTTTTTAAACAAATTATATGCAGGCTGTTGGCAATGCCAGACTAGCTGTCCATAATGGTTATTCAGAAAATATTGGTTGAAGTAAAACCTGTTGCTGTATTAACTTTTTAAATGAACTGAAGAACTCCAATGCTGAAGGAGCTCTGCCACAAGGCCCAACTCTCAAACATTTCCACTGAGAATATGGTCACTGTGCAATGTAAGCAAGTTTACCATGAACAGCCTTGCTGTGTATTAACTGTAAATAGTCAAATTTATACCAGCACTGTGCTGGAAAGTAGCTATGACATTCCTCCCAAAGGAGTAGTTATATCATTCTAATCACCACTTAGTAAGTGGGCCACTTTCTTTTCTCTTGACCAATAGATTACACTCTATATGCCAATTACTTAGTCTCCATAGTTTCCTGATTTCTGCATTCAGTTAATGAAAGAAAACCTGTTCTACTTTATATCTCCTTGTTAATTGCTTTCTACCAGCTATAATCTGATTGCTCTCTGTAATAACTGACCTGAAGGTGGAAGGGTTAGTATAGTAGAATGTATTGCTAAATCTCCCCCTCACTTTGGTGTCCACTTCCACTTACTCACCATCTTCCTTTCCAGGGCAGGTATGTGTCATGTGCTATTACATTTCTATTTGGTCTAAGACTGTGTAGAGCAATGAAAAGACATTGGTAGTGTGTTGCATTTGTATCAATTTCATTCATGTCAGATAAGCTTTATGTATGTTGAGCCTGTGCCCTTCAACAAGTATGTACATAATTTCATTTGCTGCTTTTATGGTATATATGACACTCTTTTGAATACTGGTTAATCCAGTGCTTACTATGTGATGGTGTTATAATGTCGCTCTGACTCACCATGGTTCTTGCTCCATCAATAGGCAAAAGCATTAACTTTAGTGCCTCCATATAATATTACAGTTTAGTAGACTTCTCTTCTTTTCTTTTCTTCTCTTTTAGAGCCTGTGGTCCCTTCATCTACCCGACTCCGATACTGAAGGAGTTCCGCCACAAGGCCCAACTCTCAAACATTTTCACTGAACATACTATCTTTGTGCAATGTAAGACGGTTTAACATGAACATCCTTACTGCATAATAACTGTAAATGTTTATAGGTTCATCGGTGTTTACTAGGATAATGACCACATGGGGCCTTTGTAAGCCTAGCCATGCATCCCAAACCTGTGATACGTTCCGGTACCCCTGATAAGTGTAAGCAGTGGCTTAGGAAGTGAAACATTTACAAGCAGGGGCCTGGGAAAAGAACTATTTACAGTCTGTGTCCATTAGAGACATGTACCAAACCTGGGATGAATTTCCTGTTCCCCATCCAGTTGTCCAAGTTACACTTGTATTGGGTTAGGGAGGAACTCTGCTTTACATGGATGGGGAAGCCTCTTCCAGAGAAGGGGTAGTCTCTGGGATACATACCTGTTTCTCCAGCAGATCCTATTTGTATCATAGGCAAGGTTTAAGTCTTTAGAATGAGTAATTCTGGTGCTGTCTGTTTTGCAAATATGCAAGAGCTCCATCAGAGTGGGGGCTGACAATGCCTTGTATGCCAGGCATAGATCTCCCCACAGCAGCCTATAGGAGACAGAATACGGGATACAGCCTTGAGACAGTCTGCATAGGACATGTTACTTACGCCCTTTATTCTTTTAGCGAGGATATGCCTGGGTAGGCACATACCAAAGGGGGCATTGTACTCAATGATAGGTCTGATTTATGCCAAATAGAGTGGAGCAATGACTTCCTTGGATCTAGATGCCATACCTTTGTTCATAAATTGCACAACATAGAATGATTTCATCACTACTGTAGACACCTGATGGTCAAAGGCTAGATTACTGTCTGTGTGTGTGCCCCCAGTCCCTGACTACTGGGTCAACTCTTAGGGGTGTGTTGTCAATATGACAGTTGCCAAGGGTGGTTGACTTCCCAAAGGATACTATTATGCATTTCTTGGCAATTAGTTTTAGTCCACGGCTCTGACTCCAGTGGTTTCTCTGTGTCAGCCCTTTCTAGAGAACATTTGTGTCGATGGGTAATTCAATGACAGCTCCTAATTTGCAATCATCTGCAAATTTAGTCAGCCAGAGGCCACTGACGTTGGTCTTGACTTCAGAGAAGTAAATTCCAAAAAGCAGTGGTCTCTGGATTGATCCCTAAGAGACTCTGCTTGTGACTGGCCTCTTTATAGTGGTGAACTCTCAGTTCTATCCTCCTGGGTACTGTAAGTGAGACAGCTGGCTATCCACTGGGTTACATATGAGTTTGTACCTAACCTCTTAAGTTATCAACAATTCCTAAGTGGGGGATTGTGTCAAATGCCTTTGCCAAGTCAAGGTAGGCAGTGCGAACCATTTTGCCCTCATCCATTGCTTTAGTAACCTTCTCAAAGAAGTCCACCAGGTTGAGTAGGCATGACCTGCCCTTGATGAAATCAAACTGGGTTGGGTCTAGTGTCTAGAGGATTCCTATGTCATTATTAATTATTTCCATGATAATTCTTTCCATAGCTTTGCATATGAGACTATAGAGACTTATGGGTCTGTAGTTTCCAGTGGCTGTAAGTGACTCACCTTTGTGCAGAGGGATGACTGTTGCTGTTCTTCATTCATGAGGTATGAAGCCTGTTTGGAGACTACAGTTAAACAGCAATTCCAGAGACCCTGATAGGTCATGTTTCATGCTATTTAGAAGACATCCTGGGATAT
Organism: Protopterus annectens; assembly: GCF_019279795.1. NCBI lineage: Eukaryota > Metazoa > Chordata > Ceratodontiformes > Protopteridae > Protopterus > Protopterus annectens. The sequence goes on from NC_056729.1 coordinate 340,145,274, forward strand.
TGTCTGGGCCCACTGATGCAGTATTCTTGGCCTGAAAGAGAATGTTAAGGACCTGTTCCTTAGTGATAGCGGGGGAAATTATATTTGATGGTATTTCCTGAGGGAAGGTTGATGGGGAGAAAGGGGTAAAGTTGGAGCTGAATTTGTGTCGGCCAGTAGGTTTGCTATACCTTCTGGCTCAATATAGGTGGTTCCATTTAGAATGAGCTTTGCACGTAATTGTGTATTGTCTTTGAGGTTGCGGACATAGCTAAAGAATGCCTAGTGGTTGTCCTTGGCCTGGGAGGCCAAATTTGCCTCAAATTTGGCTTTGGTAGACTATCTGTTCTCTGAGTTGTTTGTTTAGTTTGATGAGAGTGCTTTTATCTTGCTGGATGTTGCACTTCCTAATTTTTGCCATGATTCTCTTTCTTTTGTTATACAGCCTATTGATGTAATTCCACCAGGGTGGTTTGTTTTTTGAGTTAGTTCTGTCCTTCTTCCTGGTGGGTAGAACTGACACTATGCAGCTATTAGCATGTTTGTATAGGGTTTTTGTGAACAGTTCTGCACAGGCATCAGTGTTCTCAGGGTTTATGGGGGCTTGAAATGTTGCCAGGTTATCACTTAATAGTAGAAGGTTAGCCTAAGAGTAGTTCTTGAATATTCCAGGGTTAGTTGGGGTAACAGATTTTATTTTTACTTCAAAAGAGACCATTCTGAGGTCTGACCTTACCAGAAAAGACATTACTCTAGGGGGTGTGCAGCACTCTCTCATATTAGTGAGGACCAGATCTAGTAAGGTTGCACCCTTTGCTAGTGTATTGCCAATCTGGTCCAGAGAGTTTGTGTTTACAAATGATCCATCTAGTCAAATACAGGCCTGCCCTGAAATGGAACAGGGCTGTGACCCCCCCCCCCCCCCCAATGAGTAATCCATGCACTCTAAAGGCCACTTATTAAGTGGGCCAATGTCCTTTCTCTTGGCCAATAGATTACATTATATGTACCAGTTACTTAGCCTCCCTAGTTTCCTGGTTTCTGTATTCAGGAAATAAAAGAAAACCTATTCTATCTTGTGCCTTCTTGTTAATTGCTCCGTATCAGCTATAAACTGATTGTTCGTAATAACTGACTTTATGGTGGAAAACCCACTCCCTCTTACTCTACCATTATACTTCCCACATACACATTTCACCTGTGACACACATTCCCTAACCCTCTCCAAGCAACTTAACTACTATCATAGAAACACTCTTGCTTCTATTTCCTATTTCCCAACTTCCACCAAAGATTTAGCATCCTTCCCAATAACATTACTCCCTCCAGTACTACTTTGCACTACATCTTATATGGTTTCACACAACTAATTAACAGCCCCATACATTATAGCAATACATCAATTTCATTATTAGACTGGATCCTAGTATCAAACCTAGCAAATTCATCACCACAGGTACAAAGTCAAACTCTCTCAGTGACCATCTCCCAATCTTTACAATCAGACATCTCACACATACACTTAAGCAGCATGTTTATAAAACAACACAAACCCATTCAAGTTTAACTCATAAATATTCATTACTACACTATCATATATTAACTGGAACATCCTAAAAATTCCCCACTTGAATGATGATGTAAATGAATTCAGTACAACTTTCCTGAATACCCTAAATAACCTTGCACCCCCTAGAAGGAAAAGTCTATCACAAATAATGCAATTTGTCATCCAAAAAGTGTAGAATGCTAATGCAGGACAGAAAAAAAGGCATAGAAAGAATGGCAAAAATATAAAGCATCACAGTATCTCAAAAACTTCAAAATGCTCTGCAACTGTACTAAAATTAAAATAAATGAAGGTAAAAAATTATACTGTACTATAACAACTTTCAGAACGGTAGTAAAAACAACCCTAAAAAATTCTAGTCAGCCATTAAAGAAATCTTAGATCCCAGCCAAATTCAACCTTAACCCCTCTTCCAATAACATACCACTCAAAACTGCAATGGAATTGAACTCTTATTTCATAAACAGTATAACGTCCCGAACCAAGGATTCCCCAACATCTAATCCCAGCCCTGCCCAACAGCCACATGTCACTACATTCACCTTCACCTTCAAATATGTGACCACATACTACATAAAACTACTCTTAAAGGAGAACAATGCCCTTTGCTGTAGTCATCCTCATTCCATTCATTTTTTTCATCCCTATCTGGAGATCCTGGTCTTAAAAAAACAAAGATACAGCATGTTGTTGTCTTGATTCTGACTGTTTTTCAAACAATTCCCTTGTCAGCAGCGTACGGCAAATGCTACAGAGTAAAAGGATTTATCTCATGGTCGTAAAACAGCAGCTGACTGTCAACCTTTTGGTTATGTCATAGCTACTGTTAAAGACATTTATTTTTTTTTTCCCCAACTCCCATGCTGATGTCAGTGTTCCTAACATGCTTAAATATGCCCACAACATGATGTCTGCAATCCTGAGGCTTCATTTATATCCATCTTGGTACTTAAATGAACCTATCTCATTAATGCTTTTTCCTACAAAGTGTTTCCAGTGAGGTATATTTTGCAATCACAACCCCTCCAAAGCCAGGTCTATATAATTTTGTCAAACAAACTAAAAATCAAATACCTCTTCATTGAACTTTATCCATCAAAACTTAATCCATCAAATGGTCACTTCAGCAAACTTTTTCCCATGGAAAAAATTGCTCGGCCAACCTACAAACCATCACAAAAAAACACATAATTTAAAACCCACTCAGGTGGGGGGGGGCTGCATCCCCCACATACCCCCTAACTAAATATACCAACTCTGAGATTGCACTACAGTGGGGAAAAGGGCAAACTCCCAATGATGGCCAACTAGTTCTTCTCCCTTGGGAAAAACTTCACTGAAATGATCGTTCGATGGATTAAGTTTCGATGAATGAAGTTCGACGAAGAGGTATTCAATTTTTAGTTTGTTCGACAAAATGATACAAACCCTCCAATGCCATGCAAAGATTGCATTTATAAGGAAAGCAGTTTTCTTTCTCCAAGTAATGTACCGCAAAAGTACGTTTTCAGCAATCGCTGTTTCTTTTCTTTTGTTAAATTATTTTATGATTGCCGTTCCTCCTGTTTGGCTTTTTGCTTTTCTTAAAATTCCTGTAGTATGAAAAATTAGTTGCACATGCATTTGCACCTCCACATGCAAACACATGCAAAGTAATAGGTTTGCATGTAGTGAAGTTACTGCCACTGCATAGTGGCTAGATTGTAATCAGTGTGTCAGTTTGTGAGATTACATCTCTAATAATCTTTGGTAAATGATAGCAGAACCTGACCATTAATAAATAACTGGGGAAATTAGTTTCTTTAATTCCTACGCCATTACTTACCTGGTATCTATGGAATGGTATGTAATTGTCTGACTCTGAAAGGTGAACTGCTGATGGAGATGGCACCTTAAAAAAAAGGTTTCCAAATTAAAAGAGCAGAACCCAAGCCACTGTATTGTGAGACTGAGGTCTGCTCTTCCTAGACCACAACCCAACAATGAAGCTGTTTAGTTTAATGTTTGGTTCACCTAGGCCTGTGTTCATGCTTTTAAGAATTAAAAAGGAGCAAGACCAATATAGCTAATGGGGTGCAGTCATGTCCTCCATCTACTGAGATGGTAGATTCAGAAGAGATGATGGATGCTAAAAGGGAATTTGTGGAGTGCAAACTGTATTTTTAACTGCATACCTCTGAGCTACCAGATGTAAGCAATGTTGTTGTTGAGTTAGTCATTCTATATTTTGCTCTATCCTGAAAGCAGGTAGCTGGTTTAAATTCCTTAACTTAGTTTTAGCCATACCATACAACTTTTTCAAGCCAGACGTCACTGTTAGCCCTACGCTTAGTCACCACTATCTGGCAGTGGTATCTGCAATAATTAGTATCAGCACTCTAAAATCCAAACCAACGAATCCCTGGACTACCTTACACAAATTAGTGGACTCCAAAGTTACACTGCAGTACTATTTGAAAATTGGTTGTATTATAATAATTTTACTTGAAACCCAAGTTACTTGACAATTTTTGTACACTGCATTTATTACATATATTAAACCAGATGAACTGGTAGATCTGTCTACATTACTGTATCATACATTGAGTGAACTAAAACATTTAGTTGGGCCATAGAGAGAGAAACAAGGATCTGCACATTTTATTAACTTGTTGTGTCCTAATTAGCAGTAATTATACTTTTGATATCTGCAAGGTTTAATGGGAATGCCTGCCGAATCCCGGAAGACTTCTGGATAATTCAGTTTTCTGAATCATTAGTCAATAAGTTATACAACTAAGAGTTTTCACAATGGGCATGCATAGGGATGTCATTTTGCAAGAACTGGCCTTAATGCTGCCATTTGTCTCTATTAAATCCTGTTCCTTAATACAGTACCACGCCATCCATACTAAACATGCCTATGTTGCACTTCTTATTTTGATAACGAAGGTCACCAAACCTGGATTATCAGGAGAAAATAAAATTGCACACCAGATGTAGGCATTTAGTTGCATCACAGCATGGGACTGTCTACAAAGAATAGCAAACCTACTAAGTAACTTTGATCACTACTATAGTGGTGCAGGAACTAGCATTGCCACCTCACAGTGCATATATTTGGTTAGTACTTGTCTGTGGCTTGTAATTTGTGAAGTTTACATAGCCACCCTGTGTCTGTGGGGGTTTATCCATGTTTTTGGTTTACTCCAACACCCCAGGCACATAATGCAGGTGTTCTGCATTCTTTCCAAATTGCCTGTCTGTAACTGTGCAGTGTGTTTCCATGTGCTTGTGCTTTTTATGATAGGCCTTGTTTGTCAGGGGAAGTATACAACTGTGTGATTGTGTGAAAAAATCACTATAGCTCCTGGTAGACCGGACATTCAGGGCCAGTGTCAATGTGTGTGCACTGAAAAAAAATTACGATAATGCTCATGTTTATCTGTATACACCCATAACATTTCCTGTCATATATAATTGTTCTTGGTATCATTTGTTTCCGTTCACCTTTTTTTGTCCTCATTTGACTTCCTTATGTTTGTATATGGGGAGTTGCAATGTACCTAAAAATAACAAGGAAGCCATATTTTCTTTCACTTTCCATCACAGCCAAACATCAGCACTGCACATGATAAGTGGTCATCTATGATGCTTTGGGCAGGGTGTGTATGAAGACAGTTGATCCCTAGCACAGTTCTTTAGCAAGAAGCACTGAATCCTACAGTGTTTGTCTCTGAGTTCTTGACTGTGTCTCCTATGTGGAGGCTGCATAATATCCTCCCTGTCTCTGAATGGGTTTATCCATGTGTTGTAGTCCCCCCAAATCAACTATGTGCCATAAGCAAACTGGCATTGTTTCGATTTGCCTCTAGATAACTGTGTGTGTGTGTGTGTGTGTGTGTCTGTGTAAATGCATGGGTATGTCTTCTGATACACCTTGCTTGTCAGGGGCATTATCAGGATGTGTGTGAAAAATTTCAATTTTTGATTTGTGGACATACACAATGTAGGTAGGTAAATGCATTACTCCCCTGGTTAGCAGAAGAAATGGTTAATCTTTCAAAATAAGGTATAAAATGCATTACAGAATATAGACTCTTAAAGCTTTTGGGAGGGTGGCATAATGGTTTAAGTGTTTACCTTACTGACAAAAGGTGCAGGGTTTGATTCCCAGATGGGAAAATTGGCTAGGCTTAAAATGGCCCACAAGGGCAGTTAGCCTAGTGTCATGCCCCGCCACTGGACCAGTAATCAAGGAGCCTCAATCCTCACCACTAGTACCAGTGGGGGACATACACTGTGAGTATGACAGGTACAGACACAGTATTTCCAGATGCAGCTCTCTGCATCAAGTGCAATTTCCCTTAAGAGCACACACAGACCACAGTCAGTCAAGGGTTGGTTTCTCCCTCTTTCCCCAGATCCCCAGTAAGACCCCCACTGGTACAGCTGTAGAGTTGAGATCTCAGCTGAGTGGCCAAGACCTCCAGCACCTTCTCTGTCCAACCAGTGCTTTGTGTCCCTGCCCAAGTAGCTGACACACACACACACACACACACACACACACACACACACACACACACACACACACACACACACACACACCTGGGAAAGGCTGGCGCAGGTTTACTAGCTATTCCCCCTTCAGCCCAGACTATAAGGTAGTTATTACTGCAACCAGCCAACACTTTATCAGCTACTTTAAGGCCCTTAACAAAGGGTGTCCAATCTTACTGTGTGATGTTACTATCAATACAAATGGTAGTTTGACCAAGGGCAAGGCTTTTAGGAGTGGCCCACAGTATCATCAAATAAATATGCAAGTACTCTCAGAACTTAAATATGTCTAGACAGACCAGCAACAATGAAAGGTTTAAATATGTTTAATAATAAATAATAAAAGAAAAAGAAAATACTCAGTATATAATTACAGTGACATCAAAGTTCAAAATCACAGGAAATATTTAAAACATTGCAAGACAGTCTCAAATAAATAAAGAAAAATATCTAAAATAAGCTTTGCTATATTCCTGACTATATCTAAGAGAATTATACTGTTCCCTAGACTTACTGACTCATACCAAGCAGATGTGTGGTGAATGGATCTTCTGGTCAGGTCTCAGACGGAATACAGAATACCCTGACTCTCTCAAAGAGTTCTTAAATTAATATCTCAAATATTACTACTAGGATAACTTGCAGAATGACAGCATTTCTTGTCATCTGAGTATCCCAGGTGAAAACCTCCACTGCTGGAACTAGAATATTTAGCATCTACCTGTAAAAATACCCAGGCTTTTGCTCAGATCTGTGCAGATGTTGGAAGTCATAAAACAATAAAATACTTCCACATCTCAAACGTAGTAATTATTTGTCCTTCAAGACAGCACAGATAGCTCCCTAGTATAGACATCCTGTCTCTTGCTGTCATAAAGTAATTTAATTTCAGCTATTTTCCTGAAGTTTTGCAAGTTAACCTCTTGTATTCCAGTTTCCTCTATTAATATATATACATTTAAACAGTTACAATAGTGAATGTACATTTCTGTTCTCTTCCAGCAGGATACACTGTGGATACATCTCTAAGCTCAATACTTTAAAACCCTTTGCAACACACACTTCTGTACAAACAAGTGTGATATACACATAAAAAGAACTATAGCTTTACCATAACTTGACATCTGTGCTATCCATTATTCATCACGGATGGGTCTTGGATCTGACCTCTGATCCGAGCCAGCAGTGCAAGCAAAAGCTTCTGAGCTTAAGCTCCTCCCCTCCCAAGATCCCCTGCTACCCATAATCCTCAGGCTGAGTTTGCTAGATAGAAACAAGGACAGTGAAACTGCCCACAGGAAGGAACAGGGATACTAATAACTCCATTACTCCATAATTCCCCAGTCAGCAGAAGGAGGGGGGACAGAGGGTGGGAATGTGATGAATAATAACACTGGATAGCACAGATTCCAAGTTATTGTAAGTACATTACTCTTTTTCTGATGCTATCCATGTCATTATTGATCACGGAAGGGTCAGAGTCCCCAGCTATCCACAACCCTGGGAGGTCTCAAGGAAGGACATGCCAGAGCACAAAAGAACCAAACGAAGCTCTACCCCTGGACACCAAGTCCAGTTTGTAATGTGTTACAAATGTATGGAGATTTGACCAAGAAGCAGCAGCACAAATGTCTTCCAAAGAAGTCCTTGCCCAGAAGGCCAAAGAAGTGGCCACTGACCTAGTAGAATGGGCTTTAATTGGCCTGGGGAGTTCAATGTGATTGCTTTCATAAATGTGAGTTATGCAACCAGCAATTCAATGAAAAAGAGAAACCTTGGAAATGGCCTGACCTTTCCTGGCCTGAGAGTATGCCACAAAAAGTTGATCTGACTTTTGAAAATTCTCAGTTCACTTCAAATAGAAATGTAGCTGCCTATGCACATCCAGGCAATGCAATTTGTACTCCCGTTTGTTCAAAAATTGGGAAAAAAGATGTGTAGTTGACTTGACTGATTAAGATTAGCCTCTGAGGCTACTTTAGGAATGAATGAAGGAGTGGCTATGAGAGATACCTTATCCTTGTGAAAAAACATGAAGGAGGCTTTGATGCAAACAGCCTGCAATTCAGAAACCCTCTTGGCCAAGGTAATACCCACCAAAAATGCTGTCTTCCAGGACAGAAACTTAATATCACACTTAGCCGCAGGCTGAAAAGGAGGTTGTGCCAGGGACTGCAGCACCAAAGTAAGATCCCAATTAGGAGAAGGATCTTTGAAAGGAGGCCTGAGCAGGAAAACTCCCTTAAGAAAGGCCTTGCACAGCCTAGAGCAAAATGTGGGTCTTTCACTTAGGTGGAAGTTGGATACAGCCGCCAACTGAAGTTTGATCATTAAGAAGCTAGCCCCTTGTTGAAACAGAGGGGAAAGGAATGACGAAATGTCAGGAATAGAAGCTGAAAATGGATCTATGTCACACTGATGAGCCCAAAAAGAGAATCTCTTCCATTTGCTGGAATAAACTTTTTTAGAAGAAGGCTTTTGGGAGGCTAAGATAATGTCCTTCACCGGAGAAGGCAGTTTAAGCTGGCTGACAATCACTGGAACTAGAGGTACCAAGTTGTCAACTGAAGGTTGAGAAAGAGAGAGGAAGCCCCCAAGGATGGGAAATGAGATCCTGGGCTGAATCTAATATCGAAGGTGGATATTTGAGATGAGACCAAAGGAGGGAGAGCCACATCTGACAAGGCCAGAAGGGGGCAATGAGGATGAGATGAGTCTTCAGGTGATGTTCTTTCTGTAAGACTTTGGGAATGAGGGGAGTTGGAGGACAGGCATACAGAAGACCCGGTGGCCAATTGTGGACCAGAGCATCCCATCAGGGCAAAGTATCTGCTGCATTTGTGATTGATTGGGGAGGCAAACAGATCACAGCAAGGGAGACCTCAGCAGTCGAAAATCTAACTTGCCACTGACTGGTTCAGGGACCACTCATGGGGGCTCAGGATAGATCTGCTGAGCCTGTGTGCCAACACGTTGGAATCACCAGGAATATGCTTTGCAAGAAGAAAGCACCTGGAGGACATCGCCCATTCCCAGACTCTCATGGCCTCTCTGCACAGAGGATATGATCGCATTCCCTCCTGTTTGTTGATATACCAGACTACCGCCATGTTGTCTGTCTGAATTGCCACAGTCCCGAGAGAGAGATAGTATTGGAAGGCTTGCAATGAGAGGAGGACTGCTCTCATCTCTAGGACATTGATGTGCAACTTGGTCTCTGATGGGGACCACATGCCTTGGACCGTCCTTCCCTGAAAATGCCCCTCCCACCACAACAGGGAGGCATCTGTGGTCACTGTGGCCTGGGGCTGGGGAAGACAAAAGGGTCTGCCTAGAAGAAGGTCTTTGGACTGCAGCCACCACACTAAGTGACACTGGGAGACCTGACAGAGCCTGACTGCCATGGACATAGGATGAAGATGAGCCGACCACTGCACCGCAAGAGTCCATTGAAGAACTCGCATGAGATACCTGGCCAAGGGAAGCAATGAATTGCCGCCACCATGGAACCAAGAGCTTGTAGGATCAAATGGGCAGGAACACTTTCCCGATCCAGAAGAAGGTGGACTTATTCCCGAATTTCATCTACCTTGTGGGGGAAAGAGCTGTAGTCTTCGACACTGTGTCCAGAAGAACCCCTATAAATTCCAATCTCTGGCATGGAGCAATATGAGATTTGGGAAGGTTTACAGTGATGCCCAGGTCTCAAAAGAGGCTGAGAGTGTAATCCATGGCTCAAGTGAGTTGATGCCTTGTGGGAGCTGTGAGGAGCCAATCATCCAGGTACAGAAAGACCTGAAACCCCCTGCAGCCAGAGATGGGCTGCTACTACTGCCATATACATGGTGAACACCCGGGGGGGCTGTGTGAGACCGAAAGGCAGGGCTCGGAACTGATAGTGATTGATTCCCAGCCAGAAGTGCAGGTATCTCCTGGTGCATCTGTCGATTTTTATGTGATAGTACGCATCCTTGAGATCCACTGAGCACATCCACTCATCCTTGTGCAGAAGCGGAAGAGTGGACTGAACAGTGATCATCCAGAACTTTGACTTCTTGACTGACAAATTCAAAATGCTGAGGTCCAGAATGGGACGCAGGTCTCCAATTTTCTTGGGCACCAAAAAGAAGGGAGAGTAGGTTCCGGACCCTCGTTGTCCTGTTGGGACCTTTTGGATGGCTCTTTTTTGAAGAAGGTCTTGAACCTCTGTGAGAGCTAACTCCCTTTGGTGTGGTGGAACATCTGGGAGTGACTTTTAAATTGGAGCGGGCTGACTGAAAAATATGAAGTATCCCTTGGACACAATGCTTAGCACCTACTGGTCTGAGTTGATAGCAGCCCAAGCTAGGGGGTGCAAGGAGATATGGCCCTTGGCTGCCTCCAGGACAGGACAGCCGGGCAGCACTTCCTAAGCACTGTGGGTGCTTCACTGAGAAGGGTTCTTGGGAGTAAAAAAACACAAAACCAGAATCCAAAAAAGCATTTAATAATCCTCTGACATCTCGGCTTGTGTGCCTTCACAGGAGAATACATAATATCCAATGCACTCCATATTTATAGTATACACATTAATCTAATCAAACAATAACCAATTAATCAATCACATATCATTTAATACAAAAATTTAAAGTAAAACTCTCCAATTAAAATCTACATTCATTCCTTGTGGTGCCAAAGTATCAAATTTTAAAATATAAATAGCTTCCCTATATAAAAGAATATTCTTAATATTCTTATACAAATAATTATCAGATACTTTTTCTAAAATTGTCCCTAATAAACCCCTGACTGACTCTGATGTACATAATAAAAATGTTCTACTAGTGAACTAGACATCTTAATATTTTCAATGTCCCTAATGTGTTCCAATAATCTAACTTTGAAAGGTTTTTTCGTTTCCCCAATGTAAAACTCATTACAGGGACATATAAACACATATATAATGCCTCCTGTATCACACCTAAAACATCTTTTAATATCAAATTTCCTCCCATTTATACTATCAAAGCCTGTAACTGTGTCTACAGGCTTTACATTTGACACAAGCCTCAGTTCCCTGTTTCTGTGGCATAGTATAAAGTTTAGACTCTATTTTAACTATCCTCCCTTTGACTAAAAACTGTTTTATATTCCTACCTACTTTATATGAAATTTTTAAATTATCTGGTAACCAATTCTCTGCTTCCTTAGATTTTTTAAGTAGTTCCAGAAATAGTTAACCATTTCTACCACCTTATCACTGAACATACTATATACCATCACAAAATAAATTTCTGATTTCTTTCTTTCCATGTTACTACTAAAATTTCTCACCTCCCTATTTCTTTATAAACTTGTGTATTAGCTACATATATTTTAAGATAAGCTTCATCTATTACTTGTTGCCTATACCCTCTAGAATAGAACAGCATTTACATGTTTTGTACCTCTTGTTGTAATTCTTGTGTATCATTACATAACCTCTGTAACTTAATAACCTTCCCTAATGGGAGAGCTTCTATAGTATGAGGAGGGTGACAACTACTGGCTTTGAGATATTTGACTTGACTCTGAAATTGTCTATGTATCCTTGTATGTAAATATCATTTAGATATGTCTAACTCCACATCTAAAAACAAAACTTTTTTCCAGTTTGTATACCTTCAAATTTCAAACTAAATCTATTTATCTGTAAATTTGAAATAAAATCTTCTACTTTTGTTTCCCCTCCTTCACACAAAAAAATCAGATCATCTATAAATCTATTTATAGCTTTTAATATGCTGATGGAAGAATGAAGTTTTATAGATGTACTCCTGTTCAAACAAACCCATACTTAGGTTTGCATATGAGGGGGCAAATGTCGCCCCCATAGCTGTTCCTTGTATCTGCCTATATAGCTCACCTTTAAATTCAAAAAAAATATTAGTGAGACTAAAATGCAACAATTCTATGATATACTCCGTTGCTGGACCTTCCCCCAGGAAAAACCTTACTGCCTCCAAACCAAAAGCATGATAAATGTTTGTATACATGCTTTTAACATCAAGGGTGATCCAATACATTTGTTCATTCCAGCTTATATTTTGTATTTTTTGCAAAAAGTTTGACACATCCTTAACATAAGCTGATAACAATAACACCTTAGGCAACAATAGTTGATGTAAAAGACACCCTATATTACGTAAAAATAATTACTTCCAGAAACAATAGGGCAACCTGGAGGGTTATTCAAATTTTTATGAATTTTGGGTACACGATAGAAATATGCCATACTGGCATTGCTGTTAATAAGCTTTTTCTTAACATCTTCATTAGTCAAGTACCCTAGTCTCACTCCTTTATATAACAATTGCTCATATTCAGAGATAGCCAACTCATACATATCACCATAAACTTTTTCATATACTGTTCTATCATTTAAATGGTTGTAGCACATTTCCAAATACTGTGAAATATGTAAAATGACTAATTTGTTACCTTTATCTGCAGGCTTGAAAATCAAATATGCATTTCTTCCTAATGCCTGCAGTGCTAACCATTAATTTTTAGTCAAATTGTATCTTACATTCCCAAACTTTTTAGATTTAAAAAAATCTTGTTCACTAGAATAATTAAGCATATTCTGAAATTGTATGACATCTATACAATTAAATACTGGTATGAATTTACTTTTCACCTCGGTTTTACTAGTGTCAAATAAGTAATATGCATTTACAGCATCTTCTGAAACACAGGAAAAAAACTATCATCACTGCAAGTAATAACATCTTCATCAAAGCTAATAGCCAAAGGCGGATCATTAAAATTCTGTCTAAACATATACTTCAACTGTAGTTTTCTTACTAGTTTAAATACATCACATTTAAGATCATGCAATAAGCATCACAGTAGGGATGAATTTTAAACCACACTCTAGTACAGCTTGTTCATAAACATTTAAATTATAACCGGATAGGTTAACCACAATAGGAGTCCAAATTACCATTTACCCCTTTTGTTCCTTTGTTGCCACTGCTGGGAATATTGTTGGGGATGTGATTGTTGCTGTTGATTAAACTGCCCTTCTCGTTGCCGCTTCTTTCCCTGCTGAAATGATTTATTACCCCCTTGGTTCCGAAAAGTATTCTGATGTTGCATAATGTTTTGTGGTGGCAGCAAGAGCGGCTATTCATTATTTTCTACCTGATAGTCCTCTTCCCCAGATGAAACTATATCAAAAGATGGTCACGAACTAATAGAACGCTATTCTTCCCCTACAATTCCTTCATTAAATGTCACATGACATTTTCCCTTCTTCCTATTGGTCTTAGATACAAAGGCCATTCCATTGTCACAGTCCTTTGTATCTCTCATCAGTTTATTTCTCTTCCACACCATAATATCTTGCTCATATCCCTTCAATTTACCATTTATATCTTTCAAGATGTTATCCAGAAACTCTGGACCTGATTTGGACATGATATTACTGCATGTAACAGTTATATCTTTCTGTAGATTGTTTTGCTTTAGTCTGTCTCTTTTGACAAGTATATCAACCCATTCTGATGTACACTTATGGGCTGCTTGTATCCAGCGTTTACAAAATCCCAAGTCAGTTTCATCATCTAGGTCAAAAGGTGTAGCTGGGTCTTTGAAAACTCTAAGACCTCGGGGGGTAATCTCTAGTTCTAGATATTTGGACAAACTTTGAACATTTAGGAACACAGATGTCTCTTTATAAAATAACTTTTCTAAAGAGTCACATAGTACCTTAATTTCTGAACTCATGGGCACCTGCTGTTTCCATTCAATGGGTGAGAACAGATTAGAAAGTCTGCAATTTTGATCTACTTCCCATTTATTCCACACTGGTAAATTCGAGGTTTATAGCTGTATGTTACCAATGGACCCAACAGCAGCCTCCGCATATACTATAGTCAAAGAATTAAGCATCTTTTCATTTGGCTGAGATAAATATTTATCCATGGACCTTTGCTGCGAATCCGTGGTACCTCAAAATACCCTTGGCAGATCTATATTCGGATCACTGACAATGAATAATCACTAGACCACAATGCAAGTCCACACTGAAGTAAAAAAAAAACACAAAACCAGAATTCAAAAAAGCGTTTAATAATCCTCTGACATCTCGGCTTGTGTGCCTTCACAGGAGAATACATAATATCCATTGCACTCCATATTTACAGTATACACATTAATCTAATTAAACAATAATCCAATTAATCAATCACATATCATTTAATGCAAAAATTTAAAGTAGCACTTCCTAAGCACTGTGGAGGCTTCTCAGAGAAGGGTTCTTGGGAGCCCTGATTTTCTGAAACTCCTCTGCCTCTAGGGCGGTGTCTGTTATCAAATCCCCTATCCCGGCCAGAGGAAGAGGATTCCTGAGGAGCATCTTAGAAGGAAGGCTCAACCCTGTAGAACCACAGTGTCTTACTATCCCACTAATTCCTGGAGAAGGAACGGTGGGCAGTCAAAAACTTGATCCCGACTGCGGACAAAGTCTTTCCCTCCTGCTCGCTGTGGGTCAAGGTTTCCTTGACAGAAGGACCAAACAAAGTAGATCCATCAAATGGGGCACTGGTAAAGGATGCCTTGAAGTTGTCTACAAACCTGCACAGGCGAAGCTAGGCATGGCGCCTAATAGCAATGCCTGTGCCTGCTGCTTGAAAGGTGGCCTCAGCCGTATTAGAGATCAACCTTACTGAGGCATTAGCAAGGGATGTGAGAGTAGAAAGCTTTGGAGAGACCAGCTTGAGGTTCTCTGTAGGCAGCAACTCTGACAGGGAAGAGGAAAGCTCTGACACCAAATCGCTCTGCAGCCATGTGAATTGTGCCATGTAATTTGTAGTCCTTAGTCCGAATGTAGCTGAGGCATACACATGCTTCCCAAAATGGTCAATCGCCTTTGAATCTCCATTCGGGGGATGGACCATAGAGCTCTGTTACATGAGCTCCTTTTTGGTGGATGCTGCAACCATTATGGCATCAACTGGGACACCCTCGCTCCAAAAGGCTTTATCCTTAGGTGGACTCAGGAATTCGTCCACTCTCTTAGGGACTAGTTCTACTGTGTCTGGCTACTTCTATGCCCTGCTGGAAATAAGCTGGATGAGCTCATCTGCAGAGGGAGACACCCTGGAGGAAGATGGGCCCATCCTGAAGGCCTTCAGGAACATGGATTCCTCCAAGGACAGGGTGGGAGAAGACCAACCGCCCCACTATTTCAGGATCTCGAGGATGTCCCCAAAGAACATATCCTTGGACGGAAGTCTGGGGGACCCATCCCCTCCTCAAAATCTGTGACCTCAGTGAAGGATTCTCAAGTGGAGTCCAAGTGCCTCCTCTTGTATGCCCTGTTCCAGGGAGGCTCCTCCACCATGAGCTCTGGGAAGGACTCGGAAGAGGAGGGTACCCCGATGAGGGTAATGCCCTTCTGAAGGTGCTCATGGGAGGGCTGACCCCAAACAGAGAATGAGGACACGCCACCCAAAGTAGAACAAGGCAGGGGGGGGGGGTCCAGAGCCAAGGTTGACTCTGCCGACAAACTGGAGATGGTCCTCTCTATCGCCCGGAAGGCCGACGAGCTGGAGGAAGCCCCACTTTCCTCCTTGCTGTGTAAGGCCGACAGGGGTAGAAGGGGGGACCCCAACACAGCACCGATGCTCCCAGATGATATCGGTCCTGAGCTGTCCAAAGTGGATGCCCCCAAGGGAAAGGAACAGTTTGAATACTCTGGACTAGATTCCCCCACCCCAGTGGCCCCCATGGACCTCTCATGGCTGAGGCATCGCCAGCTCCAAGGGCAATGGAGCTGAACCTGCCAGGGAACCAGGAGGTGTGGGAATGGAAACACTACCTGACACCGATGGCCTCTCCCTCGGCATGCTCTGACCCTGGGGGACCGAACTCGCATGAGCCAGACAGGTAGAGAGGAGTTCTGATGAATGTGAGGAGCCCCTCAGCAAGTGGCTAGGAGATGGCAACAAGCCAAGTTCAATATGGACTTTGAGGAAGCTCCTCATCATCTGATCTATGTCCGAAGGGAACAAACTTCTGATAGACCAGGAGGAAATTGAAGAATGGTCTGCAAGAAGAAGGTCTGCAGTCTCTGGAGGAGGGTCTACTGGGCTGTTTCGGATCTGACTTCCTAGTAGTGGCTGGGGTGTCATCAATAAGGATAGACTCCGAGAAAGCCATTGGATTCGATGGCCTGGATGGATCCAAGGGCAGTGAGGACCCCACAGATGGATCCGATGGAGCAGTTGGATCCAAGGGGGTTTTGGACCTGATAAGATGCGAGGACCTCCAAGCCTCTAAGGACTCAGATCTGACCGGGGTGGGGACAAGGGTCTCAGAGCCAAAGACCTCGGAGCCGATGCCCCCGAGGCTGGACTCAGATCCAGGGAACTGGGATCCGACAGTCTCGGCCTTTTTGCAGGAGAGTCACGAGAGGAAGAGGGCTTTGTCTTGGGACCCAAGGGGGCCTTTAGTGGGGGAACCCGATACCAGAGGACCCCCTTTAGCAAGCCCTTTAAGTAAAAGCTTATTTCTATGGTCTAGTAGAGCCCTGGGGTTGAATCAGGCACAGATACCACATTCAACCTCTAAATGGGGCTGTCCTAAACAGCAGACGCACTCCTCGTGTGTGTCGGTGGGAGCTAACATCCGACCGTATGAGGAGCAGCGTCTGAACCCAGAGGGTTTGTCAGACATTCTAAGACACAAAACACAAGTAATCTCTGTTTTATCCCCGAAGTCTCAAAACAACCCACTAAAGTGTAGTGGATCCAAAAACAAAACAGTGTAAGAAAATTCTCTGTGTGGAAGATTTTCAGTCCATATATTTCTAGTTAATCACTGTATATTAATCAGATCAGACAATAGTAGTAGAAGTAGCAAATGTAAACTCATCTTAAGTCAAAACAAAACAAAACAAAAAGTAATCATAGAAAATATATAATTGTAAAGCATTACTAAATATTCAAAAGTAATCCAATCAAGGCAGGCAGTCTGTTTCCAGTCGAAAATCCTTTATTAAGTACACAGACAAGCGAGCCAAGTAAAACAAAAATAGAATAATAATTTCCTCACAAGCTTTCTAAATATATATATATATATATATACTTTTTATTGGGCATTGGAGTGGTTTATTGTGCTGTAAAACAAAGTGTTATTGGTACACATGTTAAATTCACTTCCCTTCCCCCATCAGTGTGAGATTCGAGCTGGTCCTGCCCTACCTAGTAGCTGTCATAATAATATATAACCCTTATGTACTTTAAATAAAATTTATAATGATGTGGTACCTCTTATTTAACCAAATTATTAAGTAGATTATTAAGTCTGTGATTTTATCCAAGACAATATACTATAAGACACACACACACAATCACACAAACCCCCCAGCACACACACATGCTCAACCAAAACGAAAGGAGGAGAGGGAAAGAGAAAGAGTAAGGAAGGAAGGAAACTACCACAGAGGGGACAAGGAGGGAACTCGGGGAAAAAACTAACAGACCAACGGCTAACAGAGTGGAGGAAACTAGCTACTAGCAGATAAAAGGTAGAAAAGGGAGAGAAAAAAAATCAGAAGAAAATACAAAAAGGAATTACTTATCTTTGAATGAAGCCTCAGCCACAGGAAGCACGTCCACTCACAAATCACGGAAGTTAGATCTGAGGATTATGGGTAGCAGGGATCTTGGGAGGGGAGGAACTTGAGCTCAGGAACTGTTGCTTGCACTGCCAGCTTGGATCCAAGATCGGATTCAAGATCCATCCTTGATCAATAATGACACGGATAGCATCAGATCATACAGTTTTAATACAGTTGTAACACAAGCATCTTACACAAATCATTTCTATATTCACCAATGACATATAATTATTCACAAAAGTCCAGATAGCTGTGCTAGCAGTATCTCCCTTTGTCACACCTAGTATTAACCTATGATCCTGGCAGACCCCACACTTCTAGTTGTATAAGTGGATTTTAAAATAGCCATTGTAGTGGTCTTTGCCCAGAAACTTACCCACTGTAAAACTATCTGTGCACACCTCTGTGCAGAGAAAGTCACTGTTGATTGCCTAGTGGGTCTGGGGATGGTGTAGTCATTACTTCTTGAACCTTCTTCAATATCCAAGCTCTGATGTACGCACAGAAGATCACTATAACTTGTGTGGGGATAGGGACAATGCTGACTGAATTCTCTCCCTGTATCTGTGTAGGTTTATCCTTGTGTTCTGGTTTCCTACATCTTCCCAAAAAATTACACTGGTGAAATGGCACTCCTCCAAATTAACTATAGATAAATGTTCTGCATATATCTCTGTGCATCTTGTGAAAGATATAAATGAAGCGAACCTTAACCTTAAACCAACCATTAAATACAATAAAGGTTGTAAGGAAAGTCACCAGGAAAGGAAACATGGAAAGTACCACCTCATTACCTCAGTCACCAGTGGATAGGAGGGATGATATCGGTGAGACGAGAAAGCTGATTGGGCATCTTTCGCAGTTGGTAGACTTGCTTACCCCAATCGGAGTCTTGTTGGCAACTTTGCTCACTCCAGGGCTTCCCGGTAATCAGGAGGCTTTTAAAAGGGGAGAGGATTCAGCGGCGGCTCTTACGAGGAGTGTGGACACCTTTTTACAGAAAGGAACGACGTCTGAAGGACATAATAGGCGTGATTCAGCCCAGAATGTGGATTTTTCCACACCAAACTTATTTGGTGGTACTGGAGATAATGGGCTGAGAACGAGTAATAACAGCAGCAGAATTGAAGCCGGTCCTGGCTCTGCATCTCAAGGTGACTGTTCTCATAACATTAATGCTGCTAAAGAGACAGTAAAGCCCAGAAAGTTATTTTCTGATTGGCTTAATGAAAAAGTTAAAATTAATTTTGATGTTACTAACTTTGATAAGGAAAAGGTGTATGAACCTGTTAGCTACAGTACTAGTTTAAATAAATGAATGGATGTTTTAGAGAAGTTTAAGGCCCTGTGTATTGATAACGAATACCTCAGAAAATGTTTGAAAAGGGGTATTGCTCTGAAGGGCCTAAGGGTATATAAATTCCCTAATAATATTGATACAGGCTCTGATTTATTTAATGAATTGTTAGACGTTTTTAACAAATGTGGTTTAGATGTGGTTAGGATTGTTATTAAGCAGAATGAAAGTAAAATGAATGAGTTACAACATATAACTGAACATCTTAATAATACAATTAATAGTGATTTAATGTTTACAGTTGAGACTGAAATAAGAAAATATTTTGATGTGATTGACAAAATTGATGATATGTGCTCAGCCAATATTAAACGCAAGATTAAAAAACTGGACAGGGACATTTTAGAATATAAGGAGAAATGATGTTACCCTGCCCCCAAAAGAGCTAAAGTAGCTAGATATGAGGCATGGGGTGATAGTGTGTGTAACTCGGAGGCTTTTTTTAAAGGTGATATACATGGTAATGAAACTAATCAGTTGGACCCTTTAGAGTATCCCCCCTCCGTTGGTCGGAGAGGTTGATGAATCAACAAACCCCTCATTGCTTTCAGTTTCCCCAGAGAAGTGGGAGACGAGGAGGGTATTGAGGGAGGGGGAAATTCTAGAACCTACTTTTGTAGGTTTAATGCCTTCAGGTATAGTCCAAGTGAACAATAAATTCAAGTATGATAATTACAATATATTTAATTATAGTGGAGTTGAGTTGACTGTGGATCATTTTAAGTTATTGGCTTAGGGTTTCAAGTTTATACCCCAACATAAATGTGATCTTTCTAAGGTGATTTTAGACCTTAAAATGTTTACTAGGCTGTTGAATTTTGCATGGGTGTTTCAAGGGGAAGGCAAAACACACAGAATAGGGGGACTAAGACGCAAAAGTGAGTATAACCCCCCCATTGCATCCCCAAATCAAAAATTTTGAAATGGTAGTAGAAAAGGAGATTCGACAAGCCGTTCAGAACTCCACTAAATTTACTAGTAATTTAAATGAGAATGAGAGAAGGGTTTCGAAAGATCTTGCCTTAATGATTTACTTTTGGAGGGCTTGATAGATGTGGATATTATTATGTATTTGCATGTTGCTCAACAGAGAATACCCACTATTTTTGGAATCCTCAAGGTTCACAAGGATCAGACTGACCCCCCCCACTTCGACCTATTGTTTTTTCTGAAGGCTCAAAAACAGCCCCCTTAGCTAAACTGTTGGATACAAGACTCAAACAGTTTTTTGGTTCTGAGTCAGCGATTCTAAAAGATTCTTGGGATTTTCTTCAAGGGATTGATTTGGGTCAGCCCTTTGAAAGAATTATCTTTGTAACAGTGGATATTAAGGATTTATTTACTGTTATTCCACAGGATACAGGTTTGGAGTGGTTGAAACTAGCCCTGGTGGACAAGGGCAATATAACTAGTGACCAGTTACAAATTATTCTTTATCTTATGGAGCTTGTTTTAAAGAATAATTTTATTTATGTTGGAGGCGAATACTTTCACCAAATGAAAGGTGTTGCTATGGGGGCTAATTGTGCCCCCACTTATGCTAATATTATTCTTGCATGTTGGGAGAAGAATTTTATATTCAACTCCAGATTTTCTGAGTGCTGGACATATTATAAGAGGTTCCTTGACGATATAGTTATTTTTTGGAAAGATTCAGAAAATATGCTGCAAGATTTTTTGAATTACTTGGAAACCACTATTTGTTTTTTACATTTTACTAGTTCTGTTGCACAAAATAAGGCAAATTTTTGGAAGTCATCATAATTAAAACCAATGAGGGTTTAAATCTATGGTTTTCCGAAAGGAAACCTTTTCAAATTCCTATTTGCATTTTAAGAGTGCTCACCCTTATTCACAAAAGAGGAATATCTTTAAGGGACAGTTGATTAGAGCTAGTAGATTAACATATTTGGATGAAGATTTTGAGCATGAGGTTAAATACCTTGAGGGATTATTTAAAGAAAGGGGGTACCCTGAAGTATTATTAAAGGACAACGTGACATACGTTATGAACTTTCGTGCTTCAAGGTATAGACCATTGTTAGGTAGGGGTGAACAGGTGGAGGCCCAAGTAGACCAAGAGGGTAGTACAGCATTTACCATGGAGTTTAATTCAGACTCCAAGGTTGTGGGTGAAGTTATGAAGAAAGAGTGGAATAGATTCTCTTCACTCACTGACTTGAAGTGTTTTATTAACAAACCTATTAAGATCATTTTTAGAAAAGGAAAAAAACCTGAAGGAATTATTTTAAAGTGGTGGTGGAATTAGTTTTAGGAACGAGAATAAAAAGGTTGGCACCTTCAAATGTGGGGCTTGTTCTCAGTGTGCTTATATATATAACAAAGACAAGATACAGATTAAGTGTAAAAACAGAATTCTTTCTAGTGTATGCTATAGTAATTGCAATACTAGTGGTATTGTTTATTTGGCTATGTGTGAATTTTGCAATGCTTTCTATGTGGGTAAAACTGAAAGATCTTTAAAGAAGCGTATCTATGAGCATGTTTATGACATTAGTAAAAAGAATGATAAGAACGCCCTTTTAAGCATTCTCTAATATGTGGACAAGCAAAATATTTGTTTTTTGTCTTAGAAGTTGTGCGGATGGATGCCAGGGGAGTTGCATAGGAAACTAGACTGGAGTACCGGGAATTATACTGGCAGGTTACATTGGATGCGGCCAGACCTCCAGGTTTAAATGAAAGTATTTCCATTGCTCCTTTGTTGAAGCTTAGGGCAGCAAAATTGTAATACCAATACAAAACATGGTTTTTATATGTAGTGCAATATTTATTTCGGCCACTAGATGGAGTTCTTATGGGTTTCGAGGTTATGTATTAATGTCCTTATAAATGTCCATTTTTAAATGCATATATATTTTTAAATAGATACATTTTTAAATAGATATTTTTTTGTATTTATTAACTCAAGGTTTTGTATATATATTTAAGTGTTTTAGACAATGTTTTATATAGTGCATTTTATATGAATGATTTTTAAGTAGCTAGGGTGCAATATTAGTAAGGTAATTAATGGTTAAATTATTTAATTGCTATTTTAAATATGTGTTTTTATTGGCTATGATTAATTGTGTGTTCTATTTAAATGCTGAATTTCATTTTTATCTGATGAAGTCTTATCTTTGATGAAAATGTATATTAAATGGAGTGTTAATGTATGGTGTTTTACTGTGCTGTGCCGTGCTGGGTTTGAATAAACCTTTTTTCTTGCTGTGATCGTCCTGGTGACTTTCCTTACAATCTTTATTGCATTTACATCTTGTGAAAGACCCAATGCTATCATGAATTTTTATCAGTAGAACCACACAGCACTGCCAGGATCATAAGTAACTGTTCTGGATAGCAATAGTAAAAGAAAAGTCAGAAAGTCATTACCCTTAAAAAAGACATTACACAAATCCTTTAAAAGCCAGACTATCATGGCTGCTATTTATCTATCTATCTATATATCTATCTATCTATCTATTTATCTATTACTTTCTGCATAGATATCAGGTGTGCACAGAAGGTCACTAGAGCTTGTCTAGAGTGAAGCGTACTCTTGAGGAGCAGCAAGCAAGTTACTGCTATTTTTTTAATTTCCTCACAATCAAACATCAGATGTATATGCAATTATTGATTTTAGGGATAAAGAGGCATTCTAGTATTTATGGCCAACAGCAACAGTTTAAAACAGGTTTCTGTGTTGTTTTTATTGTTTCATTTTCATTCCTGTATTGATATCAGAGTGGTTCACAGAAGGCAGCTGTTTTGGGGAGCAGAAGACAGTATGCATACTGTATATATGCTTGACTCAGCCACTGGAACTGTGAGTCTGGACGTTTGTGCCTTCACCAGAGTCTAACACCAGATGGATACACAGATGATTCGTTTCTGTTTTTTTTTCTTTTGGGGGGGGGGGGGCAGGCTTTTTTCCTAGATATTACTTACATATCCATGCAAGCACTTGTCTTCTCATTTTACTGTGAACTACAGTTTTGCCAGACACGACTTATTTCTTCCTTGAAAGAAAAAAAAAATAAGACTGAATTTTTTGACTTGGTCTTCTTTTTTGTTAATGCATCACTGGGTCAAATGGTTGGAATACTGCATTAAAATACACCCTAGAGCACCTATAACCTCAAGGTTAGTGGCTTAATTTCTTTTTTTTTTCTTTTACAGTTATTACACTGTACTCTTGGCCATTTAGTATGTGTTGAACAGATGCATTGGATAGATGCAGGAAGAAGCAAACTTGGAGTAAATACTTGAGGTACACAGTCAGAAAGGTTACCATGAGACCATATACACCTCATGAAAAACCATTTCTAATTCAGAGACAGCTCCACTGTGGTCTTTTGCATGAAGATATGCAGAACCACGGTAGGCTTTGTGGCAGAGCTACATGCAAATGAGACAGTCTAAGGGGAGCAGCCTATGACAATTTGCCATGTGTTCCCCTCTGGAAATGTCTCCAATGCATTATTTAGGCAGTTGAGTGAGGCAGAGATTCTCTCAGCTGCATAGGTTACATGGGTTGCCCATATTAATCAGCACAGCCAAAAGCTAACATTCAGCCATCATGTTAGAGGAAGGTGCTGGGAAATTTAGCAGACAGGTAGTGATGGGGGGTGCATGTGTGTTTGTGTGTGTGTGTGTGTGTGTGTGTGTGTGTGTGTGTGTGTGTGTGCATGCGTGTGTGTGAGTGTATGTCTGCAAAAGTGAGGCATGTATGTGCTGGTATTACTGGTGTAAGGTGTCTGTGTCTGGCTTTGAGGTCACTGTATAGAGTTTGTCAGGGTATAGGTATAACAGGTGTGTGTTTGTGTGTGTGTGTGTGTGTGTGTGTGTGTGTGTGTGTGTGTGTGTATGCATATATATATATATATATATATATATATATATATATATATATATATGAAGTGAGATGCACTAAACACTAGGCATAGTCTTTTACATTATGCCTTAAAATCACTAAAGAAATTCAAACATAGTTTTGCTGCACAAAAGACATGGGACAAGTGGACCACTAGACACCCAGGATAGTCTTTATATCATACCTTAAATACCTTTAAAATGATTTGACTCCTGTACCCCTGGCATACACAACCACATTATTATCTTTCTGTGCCAACTCTAGGCATCGGGGAATATTTCCGGATATTAACTAAATGTCTTAGAGAAAAAAAAACAGAAGTTTGAGAAAAGTTTCAAATGCTGCACTTAGACACTGGCAGCAACTTGCTAAGAAGGCAGTATAACCCATCATGCTAACTGAAGAGTTGCTACAGCACAGTATTTTTTTAGTGCCTGTCATTATACAGTGGTCTATGAGTTGTGAGGGATGTGGCAAGTATAACAAGCACAAAAAGAGTATTCTGCAAAAACAGGGACAGGCGAGAGAGATAGACGTGTGTGCGTGTTTGGTGGGAGCTGTATGACAATGCCAGGAGGAATACTAGGGAGATTATTTTTTTAAATATGATATGGAGTCCCTTAAAAGTTAAGAGCAATAGGTCTAGCATCATATTGTACTTTCTGCATAATAAGAAGTATCACTCTAATGGCTGGCATTACTGACTGATTGTAATCATCCATGATTTATGAGGACAGGGAAAACATAAGAACACATCTGGGATGTTCTGCCATCTTGAGGACAGGTATACTGGTGTGTGTAAGGGACTGTTGGGCCACCATGATGCATAAGCCACTAATGTTAACTACCTCAGGAAAATGCTGATTAGTAGTAGCGGTAATTAAAGGTGATTCAGAGACATGCAAATTAGCCGATCAGTGAGGTCTTTCCTTATTGCAGCTAATGTGTCTCAGAATTTCAAATTCATGCATTGTGTAAACAACCCTTTTTGGTTGCAGTTCTTATTACCAGCAGTGGGGTTCTTTCTGAATCCCGGGGTGAATTTCTTTCCTTATTTTTTGGTTTTTGGTCATGCTACCATTCATAGGATCATACAAACTTCAAGGAAGCAGAGTCTTGTAACAATTTACACTGTACTAGTACCTATCATTAGACAAGATCTACCCTTGACAAATCCAAACTGCTGCAGGGTCTGATCTATGATTGTTTATACCATAGTTTTGCAAATGAGACTTATTAGGCTATGGCCTACAATTCCTGAGGACAGTGGAAGGGGCCACCCTTGGTGAGTGGCATCAGTGCTGTGTGTCAAACTGTAGAGACAAAGCCTGTGGCCAACCTTAGGTTAAATAGTTTGAGTGTCTCTGCCAGAGCTTATTTAGTAAATAGCCAAATGAATTAGCAGATCCCAAGGAGGAAGTATTTTTGGACTTGGGAAAACACCTTCAGTACATGCTCTGTAGTGATGATGGTGAAGGGGTTTGAGTGATGCAGGGATATCTGGACTTTGGTTTGGAGAGCAGACTCTGGGGCAAGATGTACAATGAATTTATTTGCTATAACGTTGCCATTGTCTATCAAGTCAGAGTAGGTGGTACCAATCTGAATAAGTTCTAAGCAATGTCAGATGCATGAACACAGCTAAAGAAGGTTTTGTAATTGTCCGTAGTTTCAGATGTTAAGCTGAGTTTGAGGGCTGCTTTAGTTATAGTATTTTTCTAGTTTTTAGTAATAATTCTGATGTTATCCTTTGAGAATTTTTTTTAATTGTACAGTTTATTTATTGTAGTGGATTACCACTGTGGTTTGCTTTTAACTTTATATTATATTTAGATCTGGTTGGGACTGCCAGCTCTACATATTTAAGGGGGTATATAATTCCTTTCTGAACCTATTTGCTGTTTTAGTGTATATCGGTGGGAATCAGTTGGCAGAATGAGATTAGGTATCATAAACATCTTTGCCTAGGGCACTATTTTACCTATGTCAGGCATTTTTTTCAAGTAAATCATTGGTGTTGCTGTGGAGGTCATGCCATTTTTTTAAGATAATGTTATTATAGGGTCAACGATTCATAGGTTTTTACCAGGTTAATGACCACAGGGGGCTTTTTAAGCATAGCCACACATCCCAAAACTCTTTCAAGTTCTGGTACCCTTGATAAGCGAAAGTAGGGGCTTGGGAGATGAAACATTTGCAGGCTGCCTGTGCCCATTAGGGACAAAGGTGCCAAACCAGGCATGAATTTCCTGTTCCCCATCCAATTGTCCAAGTTACACTTGAATTGTGTTAGGGAAGAACTCTGCTTCACATGGGTGAAGAGCCTGTTCTAGAGAAGAGGTAGTCTCTGGGATACATACATGTCTCTCCAGCAGATCACAGGCAAGATTTAAGTCTTTAGAATGGGTAGTTCTGGTACTGTTTGTTTTTGCAGCTATGCAGGAGGTCCACCAGGATGGGGGCATGACAATGCCTTGTATGTCAAGCATAGATCTCCCTTTGACAGCCTGTAGGATCAGAATACAGGAATAGTGCCTTGAGGCTGTCTGCATAGGACATGTTACACCCTTTATTCTTTTAGTGAGGATCCTCTGTGGATGTTCCAGTGGTTGAATTTGAATATGCCTGGTTAGGTACATACCAAAGAGGTCATTGTACTCAATGATAGGTTTAATGAATGATGCATACAGTGGAACAATGACTTCCTTGGACCTTGATGCCATACCTTTTAAGTTGTACAACATAGAATGATTTCCTCACTACTGTAGACATGTGATGGTCAAAGGCTTGATTACTGTCTAGGTGTGTGCGTGTATGCCCAACTCCCTGACTACTGGGTCAACTCTTAGCAGTGTGCTGTCAATATGATAGTTAACAGAGGTGGATGACTTCCTGAAGGATACGACT
Organism: Protopterus annectens; assembly: GCF_019279795.1. Lineage (NCBI taxonomy): Eukaryota > Metazoa > Chordata > Ceratodontiformes > Protopteridae > Protopterus > Protopterus annectens. Next base: position 340,172,149 of record NC_056729.1, read on the forward strand.
ATGCATTTCTTGGCATTTAGTTTTAGTCCATGGCTCTGTTATCAGTCATTTGTCTTTGTCAGCCCTTCCAGGAGAACATTTGTGTCAGTGGGGGATTCTATGACTGCTCCTAATTTGCAATCATCTGCAAATGTAGTCATCCATAGGCCATCAACATTGGTCTTGACTTCAAAAAAGCAAATGCCAAAAAGGAGCAGTCCCAGGACCAATCCCTGAGGGACTCCACTTGTGATTGGCTTCTTTGTAGAGGTGGACTCCCCATTTCTAGCTTCCTGGGTCTTGTCTCTGAGCCAGCTGACTATTCACTGGGTGACATAAGGGTTTGTACCTAAGCACTTGAGTTTGTGAGCCATATTTTTCTAGTAGTGCTTCTAGTTATGATTTGCATTACATTGCATATATGTAAGTATTGATACTGTTGGGCATTTCAGTGTGTTACTAATGACAGCATATTGACTGGTGTCCTAAGGCATTATTTATTCCTGAGACTTGGAATATAAAGTGCATATTGCACCAAATTATTTGTAATTAAGAACAGCTAAGTCTGCATGTTGTTTACACAAAGCAGATAAATAGATTAAAATGATACAATTTAACAACAGAACATAACAATGATGGCTAAATGCATTCTTCACCAATGATGTTAACTGCTTAGGCTCTCAATTTCTTCTGTGCCTTTGTTCATTTTGTAAATGTATGCACACATTTTCTGCTCTGAATTTACACCCCATTGTCACTTTCATGCCCCATAGTGTGCTTCTGTAGGCTACTGTATGTGCTAATAGGTGGAGTCCCTCAGGGATTGTCCTTGGACCGCTCCTTTTTGGCATTTACTTCTCAGAAGTCAAGGCCAATGTCTGTGGTCTCTGGCTGACTAAATTTGCAGATGACTGCAAATTAGGAGCTGTCATTGAATATCACACTGACACAAATGTTCCCCAGGAGGGGCTGACACAAACAACTGGTGTCAGAGCCGTGGACTAAAAATAAATGCCAGGAAATGCATAATAGTATCCTTAGAGTTGACCCATTAGTCAGGGACGTAGGGACACACATGGATAATAATCTAGCCTTTGACCATCATTTGTCTACAGTGGTGAGGAAATCATTCTATGTTGAGCAACTTTGTAAACAAAGGTATGGCATCTAAGTCCAAGGAAGCCATTGTTCTACTGTATTCTGCATTCATCAGACCTATCACTGAGTACAATGCCCCCTTTGGTATGCACCTAACCAGGCATATCCAACAACTGGAACATCCACAGAGGTTCCTCACTAAAAGAATACACAGCGTAAGTAAAATGTCCTATGCAGACCACCTCAAGGCGCTATCTATGAATTCTGTCTTCTACAGGATTTTGAGGGGAGATCTATGCCTGGTATACAGGGCATTGTCAGACCCCATTCTGATGGACCTCCTGTATATTCACAAAACAAACAGCACCAGAATTACCCGTTATAAAGACTTAAACCCTGCCTGTGATATAAATGGGACCTAATGGTGAGATAGGTATGTATCCCAGAGATTACCCCGTCTATGGAACAGGCTAACCATCCATGTGAAGCAGAGTTCATCCCTAACCCAATTCAAGTGCAACTTGGACAATTGGATTGGAAACCGGAAATTCATCCCTGGTTTAGCACTTATGTCTCTAATGGACACAGGTAGCCTGTTAATGGTTCATCTCCCAGACCCATGCTTACACTTCAAGGGTATCAGAACTTGTCAGAGATTTGGGATGCATGGCTAGGCTTAAAAACGCCCTTGTGGTCATTAGCCTAGTAAACAACTATGAACCTATGAATCACTTGCTATAACCAGAGAGATGGCGTGTTGGGGGTATGTCCTTTGTTGAAACTGGAACATTTGCTTTGGAAGAAGAGATGCTTTTGAGGTGCATTCTGAATTTGGAGCTTTTTCTTTTGTTAATGTAGTACTTTATGAAGTATTGATTGTGACAGCTTGTTTTATGCTGTTTCTTAAATTGGACAATTTTTATTTTATTTATTTATCGTTTGTTGACCAGGTTAGTCCTACTAGACTAGTGATCTGTTTTGAATGGAGACCTAAAGTGGTAGTTATATTTGGCTAGGACTACTCTTTTTGGTTAGTGCTGTGGAAGCTTTTGCATCCACCTGTACTACTATCAACTCTGGCAGTTGGGACTTTACCATAACATAAAATGAGAAAAACTGGTGTGGAAGGCAATCACAATAACTCCTCGGCTCGGACACAAAACAAATAATTTATTACGCAAAAACAGAAGAGCAGAAAAAAATCCCAGGTTAAGCGCTTTCATCTGACACTTGCAGACTTCTTCAGAACATAGGCATACATCTGCTCTTTCATTTTAAATACACTTTGACGCCAAAAGGCCACTTCACAATCAATAATGAATTAAAGGTGCATGTACATACAAGTGTATTCGTAACACAAGTCCTTTCTTAGTGAATTCCTATCCTAAAGAAATGAATTAACATCTTGAATAAAAAGTAATACATGGGTAATACATAGGTAATACATAATGTCCTAAACATAAAAATACAGTGTATGCTAAATGGAAATGATAAAATGTCTCATAGAGGCTGATAACAAATCTTACACTTAATATAAACCTACCAATTAATATAAAACCTTGCAGTTGCTATAAAACCTAAATATAACAATATCAAAAAATGTGATATCAAAAAATGTGATAGTTGTGAACTATTAAATATTGTAAATAATTAAATATTGTTTACTTTAGCATAACATCTCATCTTATTTGGCATAACTGATAGCTGAGGCTACATGAAGGATTTGCAATTTGCATTTGAATTTTGAGAACTTATATAGTTTTAATTGTTTTGTGTTTTTAAAGTCTTTGAATTCAGAGTTGCTCATGGTGGTTGAATTAGATGCAGTAATCTTATCACCTTGGCCATGCGTAGATTGCTAAGAGTATATCATATGAGCTGGCCTAGTTTGCTTGAGTGCATGGGATGAATGTCACCCTGTGGGCCACCTTTCATGTTGTGGCAAAGAAACTTATTTCTGCTACGTATTGTTATCTGTGTGGATAGATCTATGGGACTAATTGCTATGATGTAGCACTCAGACTTGGTGCTGAACACTGGCACTGGTTTGGTTGGACCTCTGAGACCGCCTGCGGTGAAGTACAGTCTACAGTGGTCAAAACTTGTCTGATAGGAGCTGTATAAGGGGAAAGGATTAAGTGTCTTGCATGCCTCTTAATGTCATGGAGGATCAGGTTGGCAACTAATGCTTTGTGGTTGATTGTAGCTTTGTGAGTATCAAATCAAACATCATCAGCTACAAACAGAACAATATAAATCGGTCCGACATACAGGCTTATACATAATATTTTGCATAAACAGTGTGTGTACTGCTGAGTACATTGCACAACCATAAATTTTGTACATGACTACGGAGATACTGAGTGCATCATTCAGAATGCTTTAGTTGTGCTTTTTTGCTTTTCTGCTTCAGACCATTTTGAAATAACACATTATGCAAACCTAATCCAACTATTATGTAATGAGGTTTTGATCCTTTCAATAGAATGGAATGGTTATTACAGGGGGTTTCCCTTCATGCTCGATTCTGTTTCTACTGCTTTCCTCCTGGGAAGCCAATATTTGTGATTCCCCAGATTTTCACTCTTTTTTCCATAGCTGTTCCATGTCTGCTGCAGGCTCATAAACAATGAACTTAAAATGGCAACATTTTGCTCCAGGAATTCATACAAGAAGGCCTGGAAGACTGATGCCTTTTTGTTTTCCCTTCATTGGGCAAGAATGCTCCTGTATACTTTTCCACCTTTTCTATGGATACCCAGGGTAATTGTGAAGATTCAGAAGAAATCTCCCAAAATCACTGTAATGACTCCATTCTGGCTCAGACAACAGTTGTTATCCCTTCTTTTGGAAATGGCCAGGGGCAATTACCGCAAGTTTCCTCACAGAATGGATCTACTCACACAAGAACAGGTGTGATTAATGCACCACAACCCCAATCAGCTTCAACTGACAACCTGTAAATGGTTCATCTCCTGAGCCCCTGCTTGTAAATGTTTCATCTTCCAAACCCCTGCTTACACTTATCAAGGATACCAGAACTTGCCAGAGATTTTTAGATGCATGGTTAGGCTTAAATAGGCTCTTGAGGTTGTTAGCCAAGTAAATACCTATGAACCTATAGATGATAGGGGTGGAATTCACAGACCGGGTCTTCACATTTTCTTAGTGGTGATCTGCAAAGTGCAGCGCTACATGGATATGCAAATCCCAGACTGTGAGCATGTATATAAAGATGTGAACAAGTTGCTGTAAGCATGCCCCACATCACAAAAGCATAACATACTTAACACTTAAGGGATAGGGAGGCAGCTACTAGATTGTTAAGGTGCTTTACAAGTATGCATATGAGTTCTGTTCATAACCATGAATCTATAATGAGCTCATGTGCATACAGAGAGTGTAAATAAACTTGAACTTATGCCAGTAAGTAGTAGTTTTCAGGGAGAATATGGCTTTTGCATACCTGGACATTTTTACAGAATGGGTCGATTGGGTGAATGTTTCATTTTGTTACTTGTGCATACCTGGGCATTTTAGTGATGGGTTCACTCAGCTGAAAGTTTCATTTTTGTGCTTGTGCACACCTGGACATGTTGCTGAAGGGGTCACTTGGGGAAATGCTTCATTTTGGTGCTTGTGCATACTAGGAAATGTTACTGAAGGGGTTGCTTGGGGAAATTAATTTATGTGTCAGTGAAGTGCTTCTGCATACATAGTCAGGCTGCTAAAGTGATTGCTGGGAAAAATAATTTACTGCATCACTTTAGTGCTTGTGCAATACTTAATACAAACGTATGAGGGGGTTGCTAGGCTGCTGAAGTGATTGCTGGGAAAAATAATTTACTGCATCACTTTAGTGCTTGTGCAATACTTAACACAAACGTATGAGGGGGTTGCTAGGGGAAATAATTCATGTGTGTGTCATGGAAGTGCTTGAACAAATTTGGACAAACTACTGAAGGGATGGCTGGGGGCAAGTTTGTGAATTTCAATTCCAATATCATAGGTGAAGCACCGCATTTAACATGGGATACGCATACTGGGCATATGTCGGAGTATGAATTGCAAAACCACCTCATTAGCATACTGCACTTTACAACATTTCTCATTTGCATTTCATTATTTTTAAGTCCTTTCACATTAGCGTAAATGGCCCCTTTGAATCTCACCTTGCTACACTCATTCGTAAGCATCAGGAATACCCCTATCACATTTGAGCAAGCATCTATGAATACTGACCAGGGTCTTAAATCCTTTTAGGCACCTGTTTATTGTGGATGTGCAGCAAGTACTACTGGAGGCAAGAAAATCTGCTACTAGAAAATCAAATATTAGCAAATGGAAATTATTTTCTAGTTGATGCCAACAACATAATCAGCACTCATTTAGAGCTACGGTTTCTCTGCTTTTACAATATTTGTGAGTTACTATCCTATGGCTTTTCTTATTCCACTATCAAGGTTCATTTATCGGCAATTTCAACCTGTCTGTCCATGGATCCTCCCTTTTCAATGCATTATTATATGGGATTTTTTTAAAAGACCTCCAGAAAAACTGATGGCTCCTCCTTGGGGTCTTAATTTTGTGTTAGAAAAGCTAACACTTGCTCCATTTGAGCCAACTCATCAGGCTGACTTCATGTTCTTAATATGGAAAACACTTTTACTGATTGTTCTAAACTCTGAAAGAAGAGTATCAGAGTTGCAAGCTCTTAGCGTGAGTCGACCCTACCTCGTTTTCCACAGGGACTGGTTTTCATTGAAAACTAATCCTTCTTTTATGTCTAAATGATATCTAAGTTTACTTTAAGCCAAACTATTCATCTCTCTGTTTTCTTTTCTGAATCCAAAAATGACAGAGAAAGGATCCTCCATCTGTTAGATGACAACTGACAACTAAAGAACTATCTTGACAGAACACAAATTTTCAGATCTTTGGACCAGCTGATTATTATTTTGTGAAAGTAAGAAAGGACACCCTGTGTTAAAACAGACTATATCCAAATGGTTGTCCCAGGCTATTACATTTTGTTATTCTCACCACAGCAAAACTATTCCAGCCAGGGTCAAAGCTCACTCTACCAGGACCTTGGTTTCATCTATGGCTTTTTGGAAAGGGATGGATTCTAGAAGTACTATAGAAGCAGTAACTTGGTTTTTAGTACGTACTTTTACAAAGCACTGCAAGCTTGATTTCTTATCTAGACCTGCATTAAGCTTTGCTATGACCATTCCCCAGGGGCTTCCAGACCCCCCACGTAGCTTAAACTACTGCAGCAGTGATCAATATGATAAACAAAGTACCATCTTGAGAATCCTCAACATTTCATCAACAAAAAGATCTTCTAAAGAGTGGTCTCTGCTTAGCCTTCACTGCCATGAATGACGCAAGACAATATAGGAAAGACTTAATTTTATTCCAAATGCAGTAATCTTATTGAAGTGCAAACAGAATGGAATGTTCTGTTATTTTGCATTCTTTTTGTGGGTGTCACTACGACTGGTGAAGATCTTCATATGCAATGTTGAAAAGGGGTACTGGAAAGCAAGTTAAATCATGGTACAATGGCACATGTTGCTAAATCATTTAGATGGCAGTTTTATAGGAAGCTTGAGTAATTCTCTTCCATTCACAGTTCCTCCCTTTACATTTGAAAACTGTAGGTATTTAATCATAGCAATCTTGATGAAGTTTAGTCCACACAGCTGCAAAGTTTGAGAAGTACAAATAAACCTGAGATGAACAGAACTTTGTGGTTATCTATACTGTGAAGGCTGCCAGCCCAGCTAGTTAGAATTTTGTAAATAATCTTATGTCACTTGTAAATATTAATATGATCCACAGGCTTGCCTTACAAATGTAAGAGAACTATATGTTATGATTAAACTATATATTATGTGCTACACTTCAAAAATGTAACCACAGGGCACTCTGCTGGAGAAGAGCAAAAATATATATGGACTACATGCCTGTGCAAATTTATGTTTTCATAGCAGAAGTTGGGACATACAGAGTTAAGTTGCAAACTCTGAGAAAATAAATAAAGAATTTTATGAGTGTGTTTACCAGAATTAGAAGACAGAATGTCTGCAGCTGGAAATTATTTCTATTGTTTGAAATAGATGTAATTGCAAGTTTCCAAGGTAGTTGTTTTACGACTTCCAGTTTCAGGCAAGCTTCCAAGAGATAAGTGTCTGCTTCTAAGAGATAAGTATTTTTCAGAGACATGTTAAATTCTGTTGGTATCTGTTTAGCCTGGGAATTAGATACAAGTGTCAAAATGTGATGTCATCTAGCTAACCCAGCAGTAATGTGTATTATTAATTTAAGAACTATCTAAGAGAAAAAGTCAGTGCATTTTGTATTTTGTTCTGGACCTGTAAACATCTCTTCAGCATTTCTCATCTATATCTGCCTGGGTCTGTAAGACATTTAGGGCATAATATCTCTTAGAGATAGACAAGAATATAGATAGGATAACTCACCCCCTCACAACATGGTTTCCGCCCTAAACACAGTACCTCAACTGCCTTACTATCCTTTACTCAAAAGATTGCAGAAGCTAAGGACAACAACCTCCTCATCTCCTGTCTATTCCTTGATCTCTCTAAGGCCTTCGACACTGTGTCTCATCCCATCCTTCTTAACAAACTCTCAGATCTAAACCTCTCTCCCTCTACTCTTGGCTGGTTCCAATCCTATCTTACTGGCAGAAAACAAGCTGTTAGATGGCAGCAGGCTTTCTCACCCTTCCTTGCTGTTCAAACAGGGGTACCCCAAGGCTCCATACTTGGACCGCTCCTTGTCAACATTTTTACCAACAACCTACATTCATCCTGCAGTCTTTCATCTGTAATACAATACGCAGATGACTCTACTCTCTTATCTGTCTCCAATACTATCTCTGAACTACACACACTAACACTGAATTCCTTTATTTCTGTTGAAAAATGGCTCAGAAACAATCAACTAATCCTTAACTCTAAGAAAACCCAACTCCTTCTCTTCCTACCTCAGACACTCTCTCACTTTAAATCCAATTTTTCGCTTTCCTCCCTAGATGACACCACTATCTCCCCTGCCTCACACACCAAACTCCTTGAGGTAATAATTGATGACAGACTAAAATTTGACTTGCACATACAACAGGCCACCAAAAACTTGGACTACTTTACAGGAACAAAAAATTCCTCACTATTGCCACTAAACACACTCTTGCACAGGCATTTCTCTTACCTAGTCTTCTAGACGCTTCCCCCATCCTTACCAATATCCAAACTACCTCAATGCAGAAACTGGAACAAACATACAACAAAAATGCCAGATTTATTCTAAATCAACCACTCTCTTCACATCACTGCCTCTCACTAAACAAATTTAGTGGCTGGAATTTCCGCACCTTCTCCTATAATTGCAACTCCACACTACCTTTTCCATACGCAACAACCCCTCTGCCTGCCCTGCTCTTCCCTCCCATGTTACTCTCTACCCACCCCACCCCCGGGCCTCTCCGGAGTGCTGATCAGCATCTTCTCTCAGTTTATAAACCCAAAAGGAATATTGGCAAACTACTTTACAAACACTCTCACTAAATTGGAAAAAACTCCCTCTCCATATTAGATCCAACCTTTTATTTCCCTGTTTGAAAAAGGAGCTTAAATCCTACCTACTAAACTTGAAATTTTGCCGTTGCCTTGACCACACGTAGTCTTAGTCTGACCTACCCTATAACCTGTTGCATCTCCTAACTTTCTTTCTCTGTTAGTAACTTCTGCTTAAACTAACCTCCTAAACCCTCAGCTCTACTACTACAGCCCCCTCCTTTCTCCCCCCTCCCATTCTCTACACTATTTATCTTCCCCCCCACTTCCTATCAATGTCTATACATTGTTCTTCTTTTGAACAAAGATCCTTTTTGTTTTTACTCTCATATGTAGTAAATTTTAGACCACTGCTATCAATGCAACCCTTAAATGTTCATAAGTTTTTTCTTTTGTCTTTCTATAATTAACTTTGCATTTGCATTGTTATTTTTAATAGTTTTGTCCTATATGTTTATCTTTGCTTATGTTTGCTGGGGCTCTTTCCCCTTGGGTCTTCACTGAAAATGGGTTGCTTATTATTAATGCAGTGCAAATAGCTAATAACCTTTTCTTGTTGCAATTATTTTGTATTGTGATTATCTAATATTTGTATAATATTTGTATATTGTCACTTTATCTTTAATTATGTTTGCTGAGGCTTTTCCCCTCGGGTCTCCACTGAAAATGGGTTTGTTTGTAAACTCAGTTGAACTAACCTGGTTAACAAATGTGAAATAAATAAATACAAATATAAATACAAATGTAGCAAGAGTAGTCTAGATGTTTTCTGTATTAATGGGAGACTGTTCTGAAATGTTGTTTTAAAATATTTCCTGTGATTCTGAACTCTATTGTCACTGTGCTGAGTTATTGACTACTGTCTTGTTCTTTTATTTATTATTAAATATATTTAAACCTTTTAATTGCGACTGGTTTGTGTAGAGCTATATAAGCTCTTAGGATACTTGCATATGTATTTGGTGATACTGTACAAGCCACTCCTAAATAGCCTTCAAGTCTTAGTCACACTTACTATTTGGATAATAGTAACATTACACAGTAAGATTGGGCAACCTTTAGTAAGGGCCTTATAGTAGCTGGCAAGGGTGGTTGGTGGCAGGTGGTACTATGGTATAGACTGGTCAGAATGAGGCATAGCTAATGAACTTGTGCCAGCCTTCTCCAGGAGTGTCGGTGTGTTTGTATATAAATCAAATCTCAAAGTGTGTGTGTGTGTCAGCTACTTGAGCAGGGACATGAAGAACTGGTTGGACAGATGGGGTTTTGGCTTGCCATTTGGCTGAGATCTTAACCCTATAGCTATGCCAGTGGGGAGTCTTATTGTGGATCTGGAGAGAGAGGAAAAATCAGCCACAGACTGACTGTGATCTCTGTGTGCTCTTAAAGGAAATTGTACTTTATTATGTGTGTACTTGTTATCCTCCCAGTGTGCACATTCCTCACTGGTGTTAGTGGTGAGGACTGAGGCTCCTTGATTACTGGGCCAGTGCACAGGCGTCACATATACATTTATCCACATTATTTTTGAAGTGCTAAGAAAGGTACTTTGCTTTATGTGGACCGGAAGGCAGTTCCTCAAAAGTGGTACTTTCTGCTACATATCTGTTCCTCCAACATGTTCTATTTATGTTGAAAAAGACATTTTGATCTCTGTGCAGTAGATCTGACAAAATAGGGTCTGTTGAGGTTCTCTGTGTGAGGCACAGAGTACCTCAGTAGCTTATATGACTCACAGAAAAGGCATAAGGTGTTCAGATGGCCCACTTTATTTTTATGATTTATGCCCTTAATTTTATTAGAAAGTGTTATGGCTGTTCAACATGTGTCAAATGATGATTATTTGTTTTTTCTGCTTTTCCTTTTCTCTGTTATTCTAAGAGGTGTACTGATGTAAAGCCTAAGGCTGGGCCAAGTATATGATATCATTTACTAATAGCTCTGCACAGTGCTGGGCTTGTTTCTAACATAAAGAATGCTTAGTGGCTGTCCGTTGCCTGGATGGCAATTTTATATCCTGTCTGGCTTTGACTCAGTTGATCAGGGTCAGGAGCTCCCTGTTAAGTGTACCATGAGCTTTGTTTGCATATTGAAAGTAACATATTTTTACATGCAATGTCTTCTTCTATTTAACAGCCTGTTTCTGATTTCCACTGCAGAGGTTTATTTTTGAATTTGTGTGTGCTTTGGAAGGGGGCAGATGCATTTATGCAGTTATTCACATATGCAGTGAATTTGGCAGTCAATGATTCTGCATAACCAGTGGGTTAATTGAGTTAAAAAGGGATGCTGCATTTAGCCAGGTCATCACTTAGTTTCAGTAGTTTTGCCATGGGAGAATCTTTGATTACAGAGGTATTGGCAGATGCTTATGGCTTCAGTCTTAAGGTCAAGTGGGCTGAATTATGTTTCAACTGTACTAGGAGCAGAGTTACAATTGCTAAACAGCAGAGCTGTTCCATATTGGTAAGGATCAAGTCCAGGATTTTTTGCCTCTGGCTGGGGTGTGGACTAACTGTTCCAGAAAGTGGGATGAGTAGTCCTCTGTAGGACTGGTAGTCTGACATGGTATGAGGGTTTGATGCATAATACCACTCTTACTAATTGGACGTTAAGACTGAGCGTGGACATTTGTCAGGTATGCTATGTTCAGGGGCAAGGCAGCATTGATGGTATCAGGGTGCTGTGAGGATGAAGATGGGTAGTATTAGACCTTACAGAGTACATTTTCAGAAAAATTACATAAACTCCTCTGTTGTGCATCTCTAATTAATTATAAACTGAGCAGCAAATGCATTTTCATATACCTAATATAAAATGAAGCAAAGGAGGCAACTAGTCCATAACAGTGTGATTTTTCAAAGGATCACAGAATGTTACTAGGCTACTGGCCCTGAGGCCCTTATAAGCCTAGCCAAGAATTTAGCCCATGTTCTGATAAGTCAAAACCTGATACCCCTATCCAGCAGGGAAACAGGTGGAATTCCAGGGGTGTATTTTCTGTTCCCCATCCAGTGATCCAGGTTGTGCTTAAAAAGGGTTAATGAGGTCCTCTGCCTGACGTGGAGAGGGAGTCTGTTCCACAGAAGGGGGAGTCTCTGGGAAACAAATCTGTCCCACCAACAAGTCCTACTGATTTCACAGACCAGGCTGAGGTCGCAAGTGCGGGTTACACGAGTGGAGCTTGACTTGCGGATATGCAGCAGTCCCATCAAGGCGGGGTCTGAGATTGCTTTGTATACCAGACAGAGGTCACCTCTGAGGAGTCTGTATGAGACTGTGTAGAAGGACAGGGCCTTTAGCCTATCTGTATAGGGTAGATGTTTGAGGTGCTGGATTCGTCTGGTGAAGAAACTCTGTGATCTCTCCAGCTGCTGAATGTGCTTTGTGAGGTACATGCCAAAAGGGTCATTGTACTCAATAATGGGTCTTCTAAGGGAAGAATACAAGTATGTTATGCTGGCCTTGTCCCTGGATGAGATATCCTTACTAATGAAGTAGACCATGTAGAAATCTTTCCTTACAATGTAGGCAATATGGTGGTCAAAAGTCAGTTTGCTATCAACCTGGGTGTTCAAGTCCCTCACAACTTATTGCATGCATAGGACCTTGTATTAATTTGATAATTTGTGGGGACATCACGCTCCCTAAAGGGGATAATGATGCATTTTTGGCATTCAGTTTGAGACCATGTTTCTGGCACCAGTCATTTGATTGGGTGAGAACCTCCTGGAGGATGTCCACATCACTAGGGTAATTGATGACAGCGCCCAGCTTGCAGTCATCTACAAACATGGTCAGCCATAGCCCACTAGTTTTGGCCTGCACCTCAGAAAAGTATATGTCAAACAACAGAGGCCACAAGACAGATCCCTGGGGTACACTGCTCATTACGGGTCTAGTGCTTGAGGTAGCTTCTCCTATTTTGATTGGGGGGGTTCTACCACTGAACCAGTTTGCTACCCATCTGGTAACATATGGATTGATGAGGGAGTTTATTTGTTATTATACTCAAGTGGGGAATAGTATTGAAGGCTTTGGCCAGGTTAAGGGAGGCGGTGTGCACCATCCTCCCCTTGTCCATGGCTTTGATGACTCTCAAAGAAGTCAACCTTGATGAAACCAAACTGTGTGGGATTGAGTGTTTGGAGGTAGCCAATGTCCTTGCTAATGAGGTCCATGATAATCCGCTCCATGGCCTTGCAGATCAGGCTGGTTAGGCTGATGGGTCTAATATTTTCTGGATCACTGGATGCCCCACCTTTGTGCAAAGGGATGACAGTGGCTGTCCTCCTCTCAGCTGAGACAAAGCCAGTACTTGGGCGTTGGTTGAATAGAGTGCCTAATGGTGCTGTAAGCTCCTGCCTGAGTTAATGTAGGATGCACCTGGAATGTTATCGGGTCCCATGGAGGCTGTATATTTTGCCTTTGAAAGGGCAGTGATGACTTGCTCCCTAGAGATAAGGGGAGGGGAACAGGTGCTGGGGATGTCCTGATTTACTGATGGGGGGACAGAGGGGGAGAAGTTTTCAATGAACTTGTCTGCCAACAGGTTGGTTATATCTACGGCGTTTGTGTAAGTGGTGTCCTTGACCACCAGTTCTGAGCAGATCTAAATGCTTCCTTTGAGATTGTGGACATATGTGAAGAAGGCCTTACGACTGTCTTTAGTGGATGTGGCCAGTATGGACTCAAAGTTTGCTGCTCTTATTTGCTTGTTCAGGCTAAGGAGAGATTGCTTCCAGTTAGGCACCTGCACCTTCTTGGTCATGGACAGCAATTTTTTCCTTTTATTATAGGGTTTATGTATTGCAGATGTCCACCAGACAGGTTTACTCTTCCTTGAGGAGAAGGATTTTGTCCTGATTCCATGCAGCTATATACATGCTCATATAGTACTTTGGTGTAGGTTTGAACATATGTGCCAGTTCTTATGGAGGGGGAGGGGGCTGTGAAGCTGTTTATACCTTCCCTCAGGAGGTTGTAATCAACTATGGAGAAGTTTTTTTTTGCTTGACATTAGCTAGCAGGGGTTGGGGGAGATGGTGACTTCAAAAGTGACCACTTTGTGGTCGGATCTTACCAGGGAGGATGACACTGTAGGGATACTGCAGTGGTTACGCACATTGGTTAATACCAAGTCCAAGATATTTTCACCTCTTGTGGGGGTGCCGACCAGCTGGTGCAAGGCATCTGCATTGACAAAATCAAGGAATCTTTGGGCATTTGTGTTTTGGCATGAGTAGTTCTTCCAGTCTATGGTTGGATAGTTAAAGTCGCCCAGGATCAGGGTAAAGGGTTGAATGTTGACAGATTCAAAGAGGTCCACATAGGCGGAGTGGGCATCTTGAGTCAAAGTTGGGGGCCTGTAGCTAGCTATGATTTGAATGGGGGTCTTATCAATGGTTACTGCACCTGGTGTGTCTCCTGTGTGTCATACTGTTTGACCACCCTTGAGGTGTGTATGTCTTTTATTTATACCGCAACTCTACCTCCTTTTGCTTTGTTACCCACATTTTGGGGTCTGAATGTATGATAGAATGAGTAACCTGGTATGGCTGGGGTGCTCTTCACAGCTTTGAACCAGGTCTCTATAATTGCACAAATGTTAGCATCTTCCAGTGTTAAGAATGCTTGCAATGAGTGCAGTTTCATGTTTAAACTCCTAGCGTTTGGCAGCATAACCTTTAATTTGCATTTTGATGAAATTTTCATGCTGGTAGTTTTGACCTCATGGCATTGCCTAAAAAAGACACTATGGGGGAGGCAAGAGCCTTTGCCAGTAGCCTGAAGCCCAAGGGAGACAGATGCAGGCCATCTCTGGCAAAGCATTATGGTTTGGCAATCATGTTTTCCCAGGCTGTCAAGTACTGGATCCTCTTGGAATGACACCAAAAACTCCAATTGTTAAAGTCAATCATTTTCTGTTTGCACTGAGGCATCATTCTGGGTGAAGGTAGAATGCTCCTTAAGGCTAGGAACATACCTGCCTTGGACACATAGTTAGCAAGCTTGATCATGTCTCTCTTCATATAGTCCAGGGAGGTACATCTCAAGTCATTCACGCCAACATGGACTATGACAGAGTTATAACAGTACCTGCCGTTGAGAGATCTGAGTGCATGGGTGATATGGTGGATTCTGGCACCTGACAAACAACTAACCATAACTTTTTCCTTATACAGCCTGGTGAAGGGCACATCTGTGTGTCTCATAAGTGTCAAACATGAAAATATTTGACACTTTTCTTTTTCAGGTGCATGTCAACAAAAAACTATGTCTCTCACACTAATGCTGATACAGTGCACAGGTGGCTTCAAACAACTTCATTCTGTCTGCAGTAAGAGTAGAAAAGGTCCACCCTACTTCAGGTTCCTCGGGCTTGTATCTTCTTTATGGCAGCATACTCTCCAGAATTACTGTTCCAAGCTCATTCTCCTCCTGCATCCAGAGGCTGTCATTTGATTACCAGGGCCTTAGCCATGACTTTTATAGCACACAGATTTGTATCATTGCTTGTTTACAGACATCTGTGTGGTAACCTTTTTTAAGCAGAAAACACTGTACATGCAACACAGCTTAGAACATACTATGTAACAGATATGGACTATTTACAAATAACTTTATGTATAACAATATTTTCATTATTTTGACACTCACAAAGGAAGCATCACAAATAATGTAATTAGGCTGGGGTCATAGTATTGGCCTGTCTAGGTACAAGCTGTCAAGGGGGGAGCTTGATCACTGTTGTTAATAATTACCACTTTGGTACGAGTGCATCAGTACATAAAATGAGTAAAGCTGGTTTACTTTTATTGTACATGAGTATGACAAAATGTGCCTGATGTCCAATCACTTGCATGCTGGAAAACTGGAAATAAAAAAAAATAAAATAAAAAATAAAAACTTGCTCAAGTGTCTAGTCACAAATGGCTGTATTTTTACTTGATGATGGCATGCTTCAGTGGCATAGACTGGCAACACTGTATCAGGTTTAAGTGTAGTAACTAACCTAAACCTGGCTTATGGAGTAAAGAAACTTTGTCAGGTGGCTCACGCACATTGTGACAGCCAAGACTGGATACTCTGTAATTGGTAGTTTCACTGTGAGCATGGAACAGCATCCAATCTAGTATCTCTCTAGTATCTCTCTCTCTCCCAATATATATAAATCTCAAGACAGACACACACACACACACACACACACACACACACACACACACACACACACACACACACACACACACACACTCTTTTGAAATCTACTTAAACTGGCCCCTGTCCTCTATTTACCTTTAGCTCCTGCCACTACCATGGACTTTATCATATATTTATTTCTAACTCCCATCACCACCTGGTATTCTTGCCATTCTGACAATTACTGTAAATCCTTAGTCCTATGTCTGTGCAGTCACAGAAACTTGGTTCAAAGCTTCAGACAATACCCCGGCCTTGCAAGGCTACAATGCCTTCCATACCGTCAAACTGCAAAATGAATGTGAAAGAACCAAAGGAGGCGTTGTTTCTGTCTATAAAAAAGATAAATTCACCTCCCGACTAGTTAGACTAGACAACTCCATGGAGTTACTCCATGTTCAGATTACTGTGGATAAGAAACCCCATTCAAGTCATAGTTATAGATCCTCCTCCATGGATCATGATGTGCGCGAGGCCTACTTGACCAAACTAGAGTCAATCCAAATATTGCCAAACATTCTGGTCATGGGAGATTTCAATTATCCCATCATTAACTGGGAAACCTACTCCAGCCCTAACTCACTAGTGCAAAAGTTCCTTGACTTTGTTAACTCAAATGCCCTGGAACAAATTGTTCAAATCTCAACAAGAGGAACAAACATACTAGATCTGGTCCTCACTAACATGACAAACAGATACATCACCCCAACTGTCGGGCCATCATTAGTCAAATCTGAGCACAGATCAGTCAACTTCGAACTGGCACTAACACCAGAACTCACAATGGTTGAAATCAGACTAAAAAACTTCCCCAAAGCAAATTATACTCTCCTAGGGGAAGGTATAAATGCATTCCAAACTTCACCCCCATTTTCTTTCCAACCAGTCCCAATTACCACTATTAAATCTCTTCTAAATGAACTTAAGCCTTGCTCCCCCTCTGCCGACCAACTACCCTCCAACTTCTTAAAAATAGCTGCACAATCCATCGCCTACCCTGTCACTATACTTATTAACCATTCCATCTCTGAGGCCCTTGTCCCAGATATCTGGAAATCCTTTTACACAATCCCTCTTCACAAAGGCGGCAACTCTACTGATCCCTCTAACTTTAGACCCATTGCTATCCTCTACCCCCTTTCTAAACTTTTAGAAATGTGCATCCATGCTCAGTTAACCAAACACCTTCTTGACAATAATCTCTTTACTCATACCCAACATGGCTTTAGACCCCACCAAAGCACAGTCACTGCATTACTCTCCATTACTCAAACAACAGCTAAAGCCCATGACAATAACTTGCTCATCTCCTATCTATTCCTTGATCTTTCAAAGGCCTTTGATACTGTCCCTCACTTTAACCTCCTTACTACACTTTCTGATCTACAGCTCTATTCCTCCTCTATCAACTGGTTTTCTAGCTACCTCTCCATCAGGCAGCAATCTATCCGCTGGCAAACTGTCCTCTCTCCATTCCTCCCTGTAAATACGGGAGTTCCCCAATGATAGATTCTAGGCCCCCTTCTGCTCAACATATTCACTAACAAACTTCACTCTGCTACTAACCTCTCTGCACTTCTACAATATGCTGATGACTCCATCCTTATCACCTCTGCCCACAACATCCCTGAACTCTTAGCTCTCACTCAACAAACCTTCACCTCTGTCAAAACATGGTTCTCTGACAACCAATTAATGCTAAATCCAAAAAAAAACTAAACTCCTCCTCTTCCCTAAAATACTCACCCAGCACAGATCCTCTTTCTCTATCACCTCTCTTAATAACACCATCATCAAATTCAAACCAAACCCCATACCAAACTACTTGGAGTAATTATTGATGATGAACTAAAATTTGGTACTCATATCCAACAATGTATAAAAAAGACCCACCAGAAACTTGGACTTCTCTATCACAATCAGAAATTTCTGTCACCTTCTTCCAAACCTTCCCTCGCTCAGTCCCTTCTTCTACCCTACCTTCTCTATTGTGCCTCTGTCCTTACTAATGTTCAGACTTCACTTATCACTAAACTAGAGCAAACATCACAAAATAGCCAGGTTTGCCTCTAATCTCCCCTATAAATCCCACCAATGTCTCGTCCTTAAATCACTCCAATGGCAGAATTCTCTAAACAACTAATTCTACCCCAACTTCACACTACATACTCTGTTCTGAATGACCCCTCTTCCTGCCCTTCCATCTCCAACCTAGTCTCCTACTACAACCCCCATAGTCATCTTCGTACTTCCAGCAAACACCTCCTTGACATATATAAACCCAAAACAAGTATAGGAAAGTCCCTCTACAAATACTCTTTTGCACATGCTTGGAACTCCCTCCCTCAAAACATAAGAAGCATTCATCAAAAACACCTGTTCAAAAATGAACTTAAATGTTGTCGTCAGAGTACATGGTCCTGGCCTTGTCTAACCCCCATTTGATGTAGCTTCTTCTCTTCTCACCATTAACTCCTTTTCCCTATTCTACTCATTACTTCCTTGTGCTTGCCTCATATACATTTATACCTCCCTCTCCCCTCACTTCCATAGCATATATATTCATATATTTCTTTATTTTAAAAAATTTTGATTTATCTATTTGTATGTACTTCGTGTGTGATATTCTCTAGACCTGTCAATTGTTATTTAACCTACTCTATGTACAGATATTCTCTGTTGATCTTTTATAATGTTTCATGGCAGTTTTAATTTTTTACTCATTTTTATTTTTTGATTTGATTTTTATTGCAAAAATATGTAATACTTCTGGAGCTTTTCTCCTCAGGTGTCCACTGGAAATGGGCCTCTGGCTCAGATGGACTAATCCGGTTAACAAATGTCAATAAATAAATAAATAAAATGAAAATGGTAACTACACTAATGCCCCACATGATCACTTATATAAGTGTATAGACTCAGCTGTACCAGAGAGGATCAAAGCCAGACCCCCAAGTATAAAAAAGCCACCCTGGAGGCATCAACAGACTTTACAACAAATGCAAAAGGTTGCTGTCTAATAAAATTAAGGTGAGGCCCCAAGAATGGAAAAGCACCCTCCTCAGCCTCAATAGGCAAATGAGATATGTCAAATCCTCTAAGGGTAACTTTGAGAAAAACTCAGCAATCACAGCCAAGGATAATCATAAGGCCTTTTATAGCTATATACGTAGCTTAAAAGGTAGGACCCAAGCATATGCCAGATTAGTGACTACCGGTATCACACACACTGATCCCGCAGAGATAGCAAAGCTGCTAGTGGACAGATTTGGTGAAACACTCCCTTACCCCCTGCAAACTTATCACAAACTTTGCTGTCCAAAGAACAGGTTATTAAAGCTTTATCTAAGGCAAAAAAATACAGCCTCTATGGGACAAGACGGTAAACTGGTCTATCTTCTAAACAAACTAAAACATGAACTAGCACCATCATTAAGTACCCTATTCAATCACAGCCTAACCACTGGCTTTGTTCCTGCAGAATGGAGAACAGCAACCAGTTATTCCCCTCCACAAAGGTTGCCTGGCAACAGACCCAGACCCATAAGTCTAATCAGACTCATCTGTAAAGCCATGAAACATATCATTATGGACCACATAAATAAAGACATAGGCAACCTCCAAACCCTGGATCAGACCCAATTTGGTTTTGTCAAGGGCAGATCTTGCCTGTTAAACCTGGTGGATTTCTTCAAAAATGTGACCAGGGCAATTAACGAGGGCAAATCTGTGCACAGCATATCTCGACTTGGCAAAGACCTTTGACACAATTCCACACTCAGGCATTACCGATAAACTTAGAAAATTGAATGTAAATCGCTTTGTTGTAAGATGGATTGCCAACTGGCTCACAAACTGGTCACACACTATCAAAATGGGTGACTCCACATCAACCAGCAGACCTAACACCAGCAGGGTGCCACAAGGGTCAGTGCTGGGCCCCCCTTCTGTTTGGTATACACTTCTCAGAAGTTCAGGCCAAAACTAAGGGGCTGTGGCTGACCAAGCTTGCGGATGACTGCAAATTGGGTGCAATTACTGAATCCCCAAATTATGTCAGTATATTTCAGGAGGTTCTTACGTAGAACAATACCTGGTGTCTTAGTCACAGTCTCAAAACTGAATGCAAAGAAATGCATCATCATTCCCTTCATTAAAAACAATGTCCCTTCACACTATCAAATTAACAACAATACCCTATGTACCTACAAAGTGGTAAGACATCTGGGATCACAAGTAGACTGCAACCTTAACTTTGACCATCATGTGTCTTCTGTTGTAAGGAAGGCTTTCAATATAGCACACTTGATTAGCAAAGGCAAAGACTTAAGAGCAAAAGAGGTTATAGCAACTCTATTCTCATTACTAATCAGGCCCATAATTGAGTATAACTCCCCTTTTGGCATGTACCATACAAAGCACCTGCAGCAATTGGACAGACCTCAGAGGTTTCTAACTAAGATGATCAAGGAACTCCAACATGTGCTTACACACACCGACTAAAGTCCCTGTCACTATACTCAGTATCGTATAGACTTCTTAGGGGAGAATTATGCCTGGCTTACAGAGCAATCTCCAACCCAAACCTAATGAATTTGCTTCACATCCATAAATCAAACGGGACTAGAGCTACCCATTCCAGGGACCTAAATATGGCCTGCAACTTGAATAGTACGTGCTGGAGGGAAAGATTTGTCTCCTAGCGACTCCTGCATCTTTGGAATAGACTGCCAATTCATATGAAGCAGAGCACATCTATGACACTGTTCAAAAGGAACATGAACAAGTGGGTGGGGCACCATAAATTCTTACCAGGGATAGTGTCCACATGTAATGTTGCCCTACATTCAGAAAGATGATATTTATAACTGCTCTCTTTTACCCTGAGCTGAACTGTGCACTCAGCCAAGTTTTCCATAAACTCAAAAGGAAAAGGTATTAGGAGTTAAGCATGCTATTAACATTTCCTTTTGGTGCTGGGTGGTCCACATCTGTTAAGGCAAAAAGAATTTCTTATAGGATTATAGGAGGTTACTAGGCTAATGGTCCTAGAGTTTTTTTAAGGCTAGCAATTCATGCCCCAATGTTTGGCCACAGGCTAGAATGGCTTTTGGATACACCTGTGCCTTAGAGTATCTACAAACTGCCTTTGTCCATAAGAGCCACAGGTGACAAGCCAGGGGTGAATTTGTGGTTGCCCATCCACTGGTCCAAACTATGTTTGAATTGGCTTTGGGAAGAGTTCTGTTTCATGTGAATGGGGAGTCTGGTCAAGTGAAGGGGTAATACCTGTCCCTCCCAACTTGTTTGTTTATGTCCCAGACTAGGTTTAGATCCTTAGATCAGTTAATTCTAGTGCTGTTTGTTTTGAGAATGCGTGATCCATCAAGTCTGGATTGGAGAATGTCTTGTAGGTTAGGCATAGATCGCTGCTCAGTACTCTGTAGGAGACTAAGTATAGGCAAAGGGCGTTGAGGGGGTCCACACAAGGCGTATTAATTGTATCTTGTATTCTTTTAGTGAAGAACCATTGTGGCTTCTCCAGCTGTTGCAAATGCCTGATCTGGTACATGACAAAGGGTGCACTGTACTTGATTACTGGTCTAATGAGAGCTGAATACAGTGGGATTATGATCTCCTTAGATCTGAATACCATGTCCTTGCTTATAAGTTGCACAACATAGAAGGATTTTCTCACTACTATGGGCACATAGTGATCGAGTTCAGGTTACTCTCAATCTGAGTTCACAAGTCCTTTACCACTGGGTCTGCTCTTAGGGAAGTGTTATCATTGTTATAATTTGCAGGGGTGGCCATCTTCACAAAGGGTGTAATTATGCAATTTTTTTTGCATTGGGTTTTTAGGCCATGGTTCTGGCATGATTTGTTTATATCAGACCTTCCCGGAGGATATCTACATTGTTGGGGCATTCAGTGATTGCACCCAGCTTGCAGTCAGTAATTTTGGTCAGCCAAAGGCACTCTACATTTGCCTTGACTTCAGAGAAGTACATTCCAAGCAGAAGAAATCCCAGTACTGAGCCCTATGGGACACTACTAGTAATAGGCCTCTTGGAGGAGGTACAGTCCCCCACCCAAACTTCATGTGTCCTGTCTGTGAGCCATTTAGCTATCCAATGGGTGTCATCTGGATTTATGCCTAAATTTGTGAGTTTGCCTACAATACTTGAGTGAGGTACCATGTCAAATGCCTTTGCCAGGTCAAGGTAGGCAGTATGTACCATTTTGCCATCATCCATGGCTCTTTCTAGATGCTTCTAGTAGTTGGTGTGCTGTTATCAGGGTTTAACCCAGATCTCACTATAGCCTGTTGTTTTACATCATCAATAGAAGGTGTAGAAAAATAAAGTACTAATATTTAGTGATTTAAATTAAAAATTGTATGGTATTGCAACATAATCTTGTTTGGGACTTGTAGCAAATACTGAAAACTGTGCCATAGCCGGGTCTATAGTATATCACCGAATACTTAAAAAAGCGAACTGTGATTAATCGACCCTATGTAAGCAAAAGCTTACAATGCTGAACTGTTAGAACAGCGATTTTTTTCCCTTGGAAAAAAATCACTGTTCCAACAAAAAAAAAATAATAATAATAATAAAACACTTTAAACATTACATTAAGTGGGGGGGGGGCTTTGCCCCCCCACCCCTACTTAAATATACCAACTCTGAGACTGCACTACAGTGCCGAAAACGGCAAAGTAACGAAGCGGCCAAGCAAATTCTTTCCCAGGGAAAGAATTTGCTTAAAAGCCACGTCAATATTTTGCCGTTTCAGTGGTGGTGCTGCGGTAGCGTTGTCGCCTCACAGTAAGAAGCTATCCGGTTCGATTCTCAGCTAGAGCGTCTTCTGCGTGGAGACATGCGTGAATGGGCGTACCTTCGTTGAAGGTTGTGCGTCAGGCCTGGCAAGCCGGTACGTAAAAATCAAATGCCAATCATTAGCGGACCGGAGTTCCGCTGTGGCGACCCCTAACCTGGAAAAGCCGAAAGACTCAAACAAATCTTTTATGTTCGACCAAGACACATTCGAAAGAATGGGTCTTTGGTCTTCTAATAGGGAACCCCATAGCCAACTTTGAGTTATAAGGGGAGTGGGAGGATGGCATAATGGTTAAGGTGTTTACCTTACAGACACAAGGTGTAGGGTTTGATTCTTACATGGGGTAATTGGCTAAGCTTAAAATGACCCACAGGGGCAGTTAGCCTAGTACTAATCTATGAACCTAAGAACATGTGAAATTAAGTAACTTTTAGTTATGTACTTACCATAACTTCGGATGTATGGGATCCATCTCGCCTACATTCATAACTGATGGGCTCGGAGCCAACCCCTCGGCTCCGACTCGGCCACTATATAGTAGAACGAAGTCTCTAATTGGCTGGGCTACCCCTTATCCCAGAATGCATCACGCCTGCTTCCCCACATCTTGTTTGTTCGCTTTTATATACCTACATCCAGGCACAGAAACATACCAACAACTGTAACAAACTAAAGTCCTTCAAGAGAAAAACTCAGTAAGTAGCAACATTTCCTCTAAGTCCAATGGGAAGGGGGAAGGAGGGTGGGTACATATGAATGTAGGCGAGATGGATCCCATACAGCCGAAGTTATGGTAAGTACATAACTAAAAGATGTAATGGGATCCTATCTCGCCTACATTCATAACTGATGGGACAGCATCCCTAGCACCTAAATCCTGGGTGGCTCATTGGAAAACACTCCTGAGAACTGTGGAACCAAAGGAAGCTCTACCTCGAGAAGCCACATCTATCTTGTAATGAGAAATAAAGGTGTGCGGAGAAGTCCAGGTAGCAGCTGCACAGATATCATCTATCGATAATTTGGAGTGAAATGCTACAGAAGTAGCCATTGCCCTGGTAGAATGAGCCTTGACTGGGAATGGTAGCTCTTTGTCGGACTGTGAATAGATGAAGGAGATGCAATCTTTAATCCATTTGGCTATGGTGGTTTTAGCCACCGGTTGATCCAACCTATTTTCCGCAAAGGACACAAACAGCTGATCTGACTTTCGTGTCTGATTGGTCCTACTTAAATAAAAACGCAGTTGTCTGTGAACATCCAACTGATGGAAAATATATTCTGCGCTATTGGAGAATTTGGGAAAAAACACAGGGAGCTCCAAGGATTGTTGAATGCATAAGGGGGATGCTACCTAGGGTAAGAAAGATGGATTTAACTTGAGAGACACTCTATCTTTGTGAAAAATCAAATAAGGGGGGTTAGAACAGAGAGCCTGAAGCTCTGAGACCCGCTTGGTAGAGGTTATTGCCACCAAAAAGGCGGTTTTCCAAGATAGAAATTTTATATCACAAGTAGCTGCTGGTTCAAAGGGACGGGCAGTTAAAGAAGCTAGAACCATATTCAGATCCCAAGGGGGTACAGGATGGGCTATTGGGGGCCGAAGGAGCCACGCTCCTTTAAGGAAAGATTTGCAAAGTCTGTTTGCCATTAAGGAAGGCTCAAAGGAGACATGAAAATTAGAGATAGCCGCCAGTTGGACTTTAATTGTGGAAACTGAAGAGCCCAAATAAAACAAAGAAGCCAGAAAATCTAAAACCTGAGGTACTGGGGCGGTAAGGGGATCTATACCTCATTGCTGAGCCCAAATAGCAAACCTCTTCCACTTGCTGGAATACAGTTTAATAGTGGAAGGTTTGTGAGAAGAGGACAAAATGTGGATGACATCTGTAGAAAGAGAGTTATCTCTGACTAAGGTTGGAAGTGGAGTAACCAGGCGGCCAACCTCAAGGACCTGAGGGATGGATGAGACTGTCCCAACTGATGTGTTAACAGGTCGGACACCAGGTCCAGAAACCATGGGCCCTCCACCGCATACCGCAGAACGAAGGGGAAACAAACCTGACGAGGCCAGTGTGGAGCGATCAAAATCATGTCGCTTCGTACATAAATCTCCTTCTGTATCATCTTCGGGAGGAGGGGAACCGGAGGGAAGGCGTAAAGTAGACTGGGGGGCCAACTGTGAGCTAGAGGGTCCCTGGGAATCTGCCCCTGAGAGGGAGACAGAGTGAAGAACTCCCTGCATTTCGCATTGTGAGGGCTGGCGAACAAGTCGCAACAAGGGAGACCCCACTTGGCGAAAATGTTTGCAGCCACCCTGTCGTTGAGGGACCACTCGTGGGGCAACAGGAGAGTCCTGCTCAGCCTGTCTGCAATCACATTGGATTTCCCCGGAATGTGCGTTGCCAGAAACGCTGGGTAGAAATCGCCCAATGCCACACTCTCATGGCCTCTCGGCAAAGAGGGTAGGACTTGGTTCCGCCTTGCTTGTTTATGTACCAAACTACCGACATGTTGTCGGATAGGATCGCAATGGTACCCTGGGGAAGAACATGATGAAGTGCTTGCAACACCAGTAGCACCGCTCTCATTTCCAGGATATTGATATGTAGGTGGTTTTCGTGATCCTACCACGTACCTTGGACAGACCTGTCCAGATAATGCCCCCCCCCACCCTATCTGGGAGGCGTCCGTGGTCATCGTGGCGACGGGAGGCTAAAGGGCAAAGGGTCGCCCCTGGTCCAGGTTGGACCGAAGCAGCCACCAACGTAGGTCCCGACGGCAACTTTCCGTAATCTGGACCAAATGGTTCAAGGGGAGATCCTGAAAGGACCATTGAACCGACAGTAGCCATTGCAGCACCCGCATGTGCAGCCTGGCTAAGGGGACTAGAAGAATAGTCGAGGCCATCGTGCCCAATAACTGCAGAATCAGTCTGGCCTGAACTCGTGATCTGAGTAACAAGGTTTGAACCTGCGACTGCAGGACCTGAATCCTTTCTACCGGCAAGAATGCCCACATTCTTCTTGCGTCTAACTCTGCGCCTATAAAGGTAATACGCTGAGACGGCTGCAGCACAGATTTTTCCCAGTTGAACATGATTCCTAGTGAATGACCCAAACTGACTGTGGTCATAAGCGCCCGAACTAATAGAGGCTTGGTGGTGGCAGTAAGGAGCCAGTCGTCTAGATAGGGAAACACTTGGAATCCTAGACTTCTCAAGTGAGCTGTCACTACTGCCAGGCACTTGGTGAACACCCTGGGGGCTGTGGTGAGACCAAAGGGCAGTGCTCGGAACTGGAAATGACTGGTTCCCAGGCGGAAGCGTAAGTGACTCCTGGACTCTTGACTTATCAGGATGTGATAGTAAGCATCCTTGAGATCTATGGAGCACATCCAGACATCCTTCTCCAATAACGGGAGAATGGACTGAAGGGTGACCATTCGGAATTTGGATTGTTTTACAAAGCGATTCAATGATTTGAGGTCCAAAATGGGCCTTAAGTCCCCTGTCTTTTTTGGCACCAAAAATAGTCTTGAGTAAGTTCCTGATCCGATCTGGTCGGTGGGGACAGGCTGGATGACTCCTTTTCTTAGCAGCTTTGAGACCTCGACCGCTACTTGATCCCGCTGACTGGGTGGCACATCCGGGATTTTCCTGATAGGAAGAGGGGGCTTTATGAAAGGGATGAGATAGCCTCCGGTTATGGTTCGGAGCACCCACTGATCCTTGGTGATAGATTCCCAAACCTGTGGGTGTTCCGCAAAGCGACCCCCGACTGGCTCCGGAGATGCGCAGTCGGGCCACGTCTCAGGGACGGGGAGTGTAGGATGGACCACGAAAGGAATCGCGGTCTCCAGAGTTGCGGGGGGCCTCTGCCGCCTCTGGGGCAACGTCTTCCTGAACCCCCCCCCCTGCCTCTAGAGGGGGGATCACTCTGTGGAGTAGGGAAAGACCTTTGAGATTTTCTGAACCACATTTTCCCTCCTCTCTGGGCCTTGGGGTAAGGTCTAGAGGGAGTGGAAAAATGGGCCCCCACGGCAGTCAAGGTCTTGCCCTCCTGCTCGCATCGAGTCAGTGTGTCCTTCACCTTGGGTCCAAACAGGGAGGACCCATCAAAGGGGGCGTCGGTGAAGGAAGACTTAAAGGCCTCCGCAAAGGGACACGAGCGTAACCAGGAGTGTCTTCTAAGAGCCACTCTTGTTCCCGCTGCTCTACCCACCCCTTCGGCCGCATATGAAATGAGCCTCATGGACGAGTTGACTATCGAAGATAGGTTAGTCATCTGGGCGCCAACAGTTTGGGCTAACGCCTCAGGAAGATTACCCGTAAGAGTCTCACCTAACTCTTTGAGGAGGTCCCTTTGGAGCCTGGTAAAATGACAAAGATAATTCAGCGACCGCAGGGTAAAGGCCGCTGAAGAAAGGGTACGCTTTCCGTACCTATCCATGCTCCTGGAATCCTTATTAGGAGGGTGAATAGACATTGAAGCCACTGCCACGTCCTGCTGAGTGGCAGATGCCACCACCATCGCATCTACTGCAACTGCTTTGGTCAAAAATTCCTTTTGAGGAGGGGCTGAGAGAAACTTGTTAGGCCTGGCGGGCACTGGTTCCACAGAGTCAGGGTGTTCCCACACCCTTCGAGCAACTAAATATAGCAATTCATCGAAGGGTGGAGACACCCAGGAGGCGGAGGGCTGGGCCCCAAAAGCCTTGAGGAAGACTGACTCCTCTGCGGAAGGGGTTTTGGACTGCCAATCGCCTCTCTATCTCAGGATCTCGAGGATATCTGAGAATGAGACGTCATCCGAGGACGATTTTGGGGACCCCTCCGCATCATTGAGGTCAGTATCTGATGTGATAGACTCATCCTGGGAGTCAATGTGCTTCCTCTTGCACAATTTTTTCCTTGGAGGTTCATCTGAAGTGGATTCAGAAGGACCTCCCGGGAGAAGGGAACCCCCCAAGGGGGTATCCTCAGGCCCTGGGGCCCCGCTGTCGTGGGAATGAAGCACACCATTAGTACCAGTTCCCAAGTCTAGGGACGGTGAGGTAGAGACTTGCTGCGCCGGCAAGGACATGGCCAGCGCACTCCTCATGGCCTCAAAAGCGGGACCTCCAGACTCTACGGAAGGCACCGGCTGAGAGACCACGACGGTACCGGGAATCCCCGCGGCCGACGCTCCGAGGGGGAGACTAGGCACCGAAGCTACCAGTTCCAAAGTGTTCCCCTTGGCCCCGACCGAGGAAGTCCCGGTACCGAACCCTGACGCCGAGGACAGGGTAGGAATGATGGTCGGAACCGAGAGGCTCCGAGGGAGTCTCAGTTCCGACTGGACGACTCTGCTCCGCTCCACCATCACCGACTCCAATGGTTCTGAAGAGGTTGGAGGAGGAATCGAGTGTGTCGAAATGGGGGCCGGCTCCGGAGCTGAGTGGGCTGGAGCCGAGACCATTTTTGCAAAAACCGGGGACTGGAAAAGCCTCTGGATAACTCTGTCCAAATCTGAGTCCGATAACCTGGAGGATTTAGAGGAAATAGATGGGGGCCGAGACGACTTCTCTCTCAGCTCCAATAGACCAGGGGACCGGCTCCGAAACGGCTCCAACACCATCGGCACCGGATCCGGAACCGTATGAACAAGCATCGGCGCCGAAGGGGACTTCGGGGTCGAGGGAGGAGAGTCTGAGCTGCACACCTCCAACGGCTCCGAGACCAAAGGAGCCGAAGCAGGTGATTCGCCTCTCGATCCTCCCACCTGCGGCTCCGACACCAATGGAGCCGAGGAAAGAGGTATCGAGGCAGACCCTTCCACCCGAGGCTCCGAAACCACTGGAGCCGAGGAAGAAGAGGTCGACCTATGCTTCTTGGAAGTTGGTTCCGACTGACTGGTCGGAGCCGACGACCTTTTCTTTTTAGAAGCTGGAGAGGAAGGAGAAGCCAAGGCTTCCTCAAAAGAGGGCTTAATAAGGCCCTTAAGGATCAATTTATTTTTACGTTCTTGAAGGACCCTAGAGGAAAAAGCATGACAAACACTACATGTTTCCTGCAAATGTTTTGGTCCTAAACAATAAACACAAACAACATGGCTATCAGTAATAGACATTTTGTAATTGCACTTGGTGCACTTTTTAAAGCCAGACATCTGCTCTTTAGACATTCTATCAAACAAAAAGTAACCTTAAAGTAGGGCACGAGCCCTTGACTCAAAACGGGACTGGCCCGAGACAGAGAACACGAATCGGGCAGAAAACCTCTAACTTAAACGGTTCGATCAATCAAGTAAACGTTAAAGTAGACAAAATTCAACACATTGGCTCACAAAAAAGCACATTAACTCACAAATAAGGGCAAGGGCCCTCCAACTTAAACGGGCCTTGCCCGGTAAGTATAAAAAAATACCAATCACACCGAAAACTTTTCACACACACACACGTAAAGCTGTTAAAACAGCTGTTTATTAATTTCGTGAAGAAAACCCCAGGTCAAAAGACCAAAAAGTATACAAAAAACCACTTAGCTCCAACCAAGTCGAGACCACGTCTAGCTTGAAAAACGGCAAACGAGATCTGGGGAAGCAGGTGTGGTGCATTCTGGGATAAGGGGTAGCCCAGCCAATTAGAGGCTTTGTTCTACTATATAGTGGCCGAGTCAGAGCCGAGGGGTTGGCTCCGAGCCCATCAGTTATGAATGTAGGCGAGATAGGATCCCATTACATCAATTCTTGTGCAATGCTGTTAACAATGAAGATAAATACACTGTAAAGTGATATGGAATCACAGAATGAAATAAAAATGACACCTAACTTGCATTCCAGAGTACTGACGCTAAATAGCCAATTAATGACTGTCAGCTACCCTTTTGTTAACGCATGCTCAGTTTCCTGATATGCATTCACATCCTGTTAGCACTTGTACCATTCTTTGCTATTTTAGGTGCGATGAAAAATAATTGCCATAATGATGGAGCTAACTGCTGGGAGAGGCTGTAGAGTTACTAATATTTGCATTAAACAGCATCTGTTACAAGTTTTTTATTTACTGATTTAACTCTTATGTTAATGTACCATAATGATATAACAATACTATACAGAGGTGTTTGAATTAAACTCAATGCCAATATGTGTATGCCAGCTACAGCTGCATATTGTTGGATAAAGGTATACTGGTATGTCAGAACTGTGGCATAACACAGTAAGTATATTTATTATGAGTGGGCATTTCTGAATTAAGTTTGCAACTGATATTTAGTATAGTTAGCGTCTGTCTCCATAATCAGGGCAGTGAAGAGATAAGTTATGTGTTCCATCCAAGCAAGGCAGTACTTGCCTAGTCAGTGCATGTACTTTCAGCTGTACGAAGCTGGGTGTCCTTGTAATAATAATAAAAAAAATCAATATCATTGGAATAAGTGACACAGTGACAGAATTGAAAAATGGATGGGAAAAGAACAATGATAATTAAATATACAGAACAAATAATAATAAGTATGGTGGATTTATAAACAGGAATGCACATTACGTGCATGGTAACACTTTGAAAGACTGAAGAGACTGGAATCAGAAGCAAAACAGTGAATGGAGACAGAAAGAAAACAGTGAAAGGGCCCTGCGTACTGACTTAAAATGTGCACAATAAATAGTGAAAGGGCCCTGCGTACTGACTTAAAATGTGCACAATAAACAGTGAAAGGGCCCTGCGTACTGACTTAAAATGTGCACAATAAACAGTGAAAGGGCCCTGCGTACTGACTTAAAATGTGCACAATAAACAGTGAAAGGGCCCTTGTGTACTGACTTAAAATGTGCACAATAAACAGTGAAAGGGCCCTGCGTACTGACTTAAAATGTGCACAATAAATAGTGAACGGGCCCTGCATACTGACTTAAAATGTGCACAATAAACAGTGAAAGGGCCCTGCGTACTGACTTAAAATGTGCACAATAAACAGTGAAAGGGCCCTGCGTACTGACTTAAAATGTGCACAATAAATCTGAGCTAATGCATTAGCGATGATTTACTGATGACATTTTGGAAAGTCTTACAGTCGAAAGAGACAAATTACAAAGAGCAAGTATAAACAACACTACATAAGACATAAATGGTCCAAGACCATTTATCTCGTATATCCCTGATCTTGCAGCATGCCCCTGATGTTGTAATCATATTTTGGACCCGTCACTCATTATTTTTGTATCAGGTAAACTACTTCTGATTACTGTAAGTCAATATCATTATACATTAATGTTGAATTACTGTTGCTGGTTAAAGGCATATTGATGCAAAATTATTTCAAGACAATTACAGTGTTATCTAAAAACAATGTTCTAGCTTTTACAGCCTTTGTGACATAATTATTTAGTGATATTGCCTTCTCATGAATTCCTGCAGAATTAAGTTGCAAGGTTTGCAAAACAATGTATTAAGCATTAGCAGTGAGTATGGATTAAAGTTGAGGAGAGAAGAGTCTACGGTGCAGCAAAATAAGTGTTCCACTGCCAGTAGGAAAAGGCATGCACAAGTAAAAAGAACATGAGGTTAGTCACTTGCTGTGAGTTATCAATCACAGCAGCAAACAGCTTAAATTACTTTTGACACTTTCACATCTACAAGGGGGGGGGTGTAGCAGGAGGGGAGATGAGTTTAAGGATTGCAACTCAAGCATAACAAAGAGATGAAAATTATACACTATAGAAAGAAGAAGTAACAGGCATTGGGAATACTGTTCTGTGAGATTATCTCTGTTTGTCTTTTAAATAGTCAGTGAAAAGCAAGAAATGATAATTAACCCGACTGACTAAAAGAAAGGAGGGTACATGTGAAAACACATGTAAAGTCAATGCAGTGACATGAGCTTTGTATCACAGATGTCTACATGATGGAATATTTTATAGCCAAACACTGCATTGTAGGATACCTAAGAGGTAGACTTGTTTTTCTTTCGGCTTTTCCCGGTTAGGGGTCGCCACAGTGGAACCCTGGTCCGCTAATGACTGGCAGTCGATTTTTATGGTGCCAAGGTGCCAGCCCGACGCCCAACCTTCAACGAAGGCACACCTATTCATGCATGTCTTTCGAACACCACTCGACTGCGGGGAAGAAATGCAGACTCCACATTCTAGGATACCTAGAGGTAGACTGAAAAATCAAAATCCCATCAAGATGCTGGAGCCCATGTGGGCAGACTCTGCAATTACATGTACAAATATGAAAAAAGTATATACAAACAGAATGGTGTTAAAATGTAGGAAAATCAAGACATCACAAAATAAATATGTCTTTGTTTTTTGGTCTGTAGGTGCAGTTCTCCTTTAAACAAACTTGATACTTAGCCTTTTAGCACTGTGACTGCGGTGGTGGTGCTGCGGTAGCATTGTCGCCTCACAGTAAGACGTTGTCCTGTTCGATTCTCAGCTAGAGCGTCTTCTGTGTGGAGACATGCATGAATGGGCGTACCTTAGTTGAAGGTTGTGTGTCAGGGCTGGCAACTCGGCATGTAAAAATCTACTGCCAATCATTAGCGGACCGGAGTTCCACTGTGGCGACCCCTAACCGGGAAAAGCCGAAAAACACAATAACAACCAAATGTTTCATGTGAATTACAAATGTATTATTACTGCTGAAGTACACACTATTTCCTGTAATTGCATCTCATGTTTCAGTTTGAAGAAGTATTCTGCAAATACATTTACATTTACTATGTCAAACAGCTGGGTTTGTTGATCTTGACCGTGGATGATATAATGAAATTAAGGGTGTTACTGAATAGTACTCAATCCAAATATTATCTCTTCAAATAATGCTCTCTTCTCCAACATTGGTTAGGTGAGCCATAAGCATCAGAGGATTGGAAGTGTCACTGTAGAGGCACAGGAGTGACAAACCTTCAAGTTACAGTATAGCTACTATCTGGATATAATCATATAGGCCTTTTTATGTAGCAAGAGGATCAAACACGAGCAAGTAGAGTCAGTGCAGAGGTAGCAAACATCCAGTGATGTGGGAATATTGTGGACCTACTGCCCTATTTTTTTCATGGTTCTTGGTTCTGCCGCTACTATTTTGTTTAACTGCATTATAGCCACATTTACAACTTCGCATTATAGATGTACTGATATAGTGTCAATGAAAAGCTTGTTTTGTTTTTGAGATGTTTCTATCATTTCAGTTCTACATTTTGTCTGGTCATTAACATCCTTCGTTTACAAACTTGCTAGATACAAACTGCCTGGATCAAAATGGGATCAGGGATACAGATGAAACTCCAAAGAAGAGAAGAAGGCATACAATTTTTCAAACAAGCTGGGCAAGTGCATCTCACTGCCTTTCTGTGAGTAGGAGTGGGATAAAGTATGCATTCTGCAAGACCTGTGGCAAAGATTTTACAATTCATCATGAAGGACTACATGATGAGCAGTGACATGCCATCCATAAGAAACACAGGCAGAATTGTAAACATGCTACTGGAAAGACAATTGCAGACTTCCTTGGACCTCATTGTTTGATGACCACAAAAGTGATGGAGGCAGAGGTTGGCTTTGTGTCACTGCTTGCTTATCATTTTCAGCAGGGAAACAAATCCTTAAATGTATAAGAAAGTATGGAGAGAATGGGAGACATTCTAAGAAAAATGACACGTGGAGTGACAAAGGTAGCCTGCACTGCAAGAGATGTTGCAGGACCTAATTACTAGAATAAAGGTCCTGTCAGTTGTCAGAAATTGCCCTTCTGTGGTTACAAGTACCAAAGCACAAACATGGACGTTGACAAAACTTTGGTGATCCTTGTGGGTTACCCAGAGGAAAACGAGGCAAAAATGTAACTTGGTTTCTTCACATGCCAGAATGTGTGTCAGGGAGTAGGCAAGGATTATCTAATGTCTTAATATCCACACAAACACAATTTGACATTCCAGTCTCAAACAATGTAACCTTTTCTTTGGACAATGCTGCCTCAATATATGCTATCTTGTTTAAAGGAGTTGAAACCTTCCATTATTAATATGGGGTGGCTGTGCCACCTGGCAGATCTATGCAATATGGACTGTGTAAAAGCTCTGTGATCACCTGTGGAATAACTAATATCTAATTTGTATTACCATTTCAATTTCAGTGCAAAAAGACAACAGAAACTGAAAGAATTTGCTTTGTTCACACATAGTCTTTGGGTTTAGTATAATGTTTAAGGTGTTTACCTCATACACACAAAGTACAGGGTTTGATTCTCATCTTTGGTCACTGTATAGTTATTGGCCAGGCATATAACAGTCTGTACACTGATTGCCTAGTATTTATCTATGAACCTATTTTTAAGGGTTAGGGATTGGCATAATGGTTAAGATGTTTACCTCACATACACAAAGTAGAGGGCTTGAATCTCACATTTGAAGGGAAACTGGCTAGGCTCAAAAAAGCCTGTAAGAACAACTAGCTTAGTACATACCTATGACACTGACCCTCTGTAAGATTACAAGGCAAGCAGCTACTAGGTGGCTGAGTCTTGTGAAGGTCATTAGCAGAACCCATGGACATGTGGCCCTAAATTCATATTTTCTGTCTGCAGAGTCACAATCTGTAAAAATTAACTGAATTTCTGACAACCTGCAGAGTCATGAATTGTGCAAGATTTTTATGTTTCTGAAGTATGCACGGGAACCTTTACTTGAGTTCAACATGCAACTTCAGAACTGATAAAGTCAACTACTAACTCTGCATGTCACTGTTCATAAACTACTGCAATAGTATGATGGCAGACTTCTGAGACCTCCAGCTACTGAAACCGCATGTCACTGTCCATAAACAACTGCAGCAGTATGCTGGCAGACTCCTGAGACCTGCAGCTACTGACACTGCATGCCACAGTTAATTAACTCCTGCAGCAGTATACTGGCAGACTATTGAGACTTGTTGCTACTGACACTGCATATCATTGTTCATAAACTACTGCAGTAGTAGGCGGGCAGACATCTGAGACCTGCATCTATTGACACTGCATGTTCATTGTTCATAAACACCTGCAGCAGTATGCTGGCAGACTCCAGAGACCTGCAGCTACTGACACTGCATGCCACAGTTCATAAACTCCTGCAGCAGTATGCTGGCAGAGTTCTGAGACCTGCAACAACTGACACTGTATGTCACTGTTCGTAAACTACTGCAGCAGCATGCTGGCAGACTCCTGAGACCCGCAGCTGCACTCCAACTTATCAAAGATAATGATGTGTCTGCCCTGACTGACAGCAGTTGCACTCTTCCCAACTGTGAGCTGTGTATTGGCTTGGAGGTCATGCAGTACACAAGTAGCCATGAGCAGGATATTGCTGGGACAGTAACTGAATTTAACTTTTACAAAAAAAGTTAAGGCTTTTTATGTTGCAATGCTGCAAAAAATATTAAGCAAACTTCCCAATCAAGACCATTTACTAAAAGATGCTGCTTTTCTTATTAATCTTGTAAAGAAATCAGATAAATCTTCCAGACTTGTTAAGGATGTTGCTTTCCATGTGGGCGTTGAAGGAAACAATACTGAGACTAAACTGTTACTTGATGCATTTACACAGTATTAGGCTAAGGACACAGGGAGACTGGTTCAGCAGATGGATCCCACTCCTGTGTGTCTAAGTACTGGGCATATCTTAATTAATTGCTTCCTGCATGTATTTACTCAGCACTAAAGCTGAGTTACTGTGTGCAGCCTATGCAAGTATACTCACCTGAGCAGGAGAGTTTCCTATACTCCTGTGACAAGTATGCTTGTCAGCAATTTCAGACCTTTACTGTTCTCACACGGGTATAGATAGATACATATGCAAACCCAAGCCTTTTCCATGCCTCAGGCTATGGTATGAATGTGGACCATGTTCAGAAGAATGGTTTACACTGAAAAT
This sequence comes from Protopterus annectens, assembly GCF_019279795.1. Taxonomy (NCBI): domain Eukaryota; kingdom Metazoa; phylum Chordata; order Ceratodontiformes; family Protopteridae; genus Protopterus; species Protopterus annectens. Next base: position 340,207,765 of record NC_056729.1, read on the forward strand.
AAAAAAAAAAACTGCTGTTTTATAGCCTTCCATAGAACTATCTTGTTTAGTGCTATTTTCTACACATACATATGCATGCAGTCAGAGTCCTGCAGTTACTTATTTTTGCCACAGCAGGACTTCAACTGCTGCATAAAACTTTTTAAAACTATAACAATTAGCTAAAATGCATTTTAAAAAAATACTGGATGCGTGCCTTAACAATATGGTGCCATTTGCTGTTTTGGCTCGAGCTTTCTTTCAGCTTACTCCATAAGCCATTTGACTGTTTCTGTCTAGTCACGCTTCTGCAGTCAATTGTTGTTTGAAAACATGATTGTTAAGTAACTGCAGATGTGTGAAACTGTGGTTTCCCCATTCAGGTCTGCACTTCCCTGTGCTAAATAGCCTCCTTAATATATTTATTTTCAAATCTGTGTGCAGAGAAAACAAAATGAAACAGAGATGTGACTGTTGCAGGTGGAAAAGAGAAACAACACCTTTTCTTTTTAAACTTTAAGTGTGACTGTTGAAAATGTGAGACTATTTTGATATGTGTCGTCATCCCTGTTGGGAAAAACATGATTCCCATGAATTACCACATCAATGGTAGTCCACTGAACACAGAAGGCATTATAAGAGATCTGGGAACACAGCTTGACAGCAACCTCTCCTTTGACCACCACATTGCCACTGTGGTCAGAAAGTCCTTCTACGTGGCACATCTCATTACTAAGGGTTTTGCATCCAGGAAGAAAGAGGTCACTGCCTCCCTCTACTCTTCCCTCATTAGGCCAATCATTGAGTACAATGCCGCAATTGGCATGTACCTCACTAAACACCTGCAACAACTGGAGAGGCTGCAAAAGTACCTGACAAAGAGGATCTTAGGCCTTAAACATTTGTCCTATATGGACAGACTCAAAAAAAATCCAACTATTCTCTGTCTCATATCACCTACTTAGAGGCGATCTCTGCTTGACTTACAAAGCCATGTCTGACCTAGCTCTGTTAGAAATGCTACATGTAAAGAAACCCCAGTCCCTCCACACCACACACTCCAGAGACCTCAACCTCATTACCACAATCAACAGAACATGTTGGAGGGACAGGTTCGTAACGAAGAGACTGCCCATGCTATGGAATAGACTTCCCATACATGTCAAGCAGAGCACCTCACTGGCCCTCTTCAAGAGAAATCTTGATGAATGGATGGGAAATAGAAAATTCACCCCAGGGATGACTCCAGTGGCTTTACTCGACACGAGGCACTGGAAACTAAGGTCAGGTGGCACAATGCCAGGATAATCCTATAGGCTAGGCTTGTAAAGGCTCCAGGGCCATTAGCCTAGTACACACCTATGAACCTATGTATGTAGTTCATTTTTTTCTTTCACAAAGAAAGGCAGTAGACATTAGATGTCAATGCTTTTTATTTAAAATATTTTTTTAATCTGGGTAATTTTGCTGCTGTAGTGTGTGCATCAGAGAAATGAAATTACAGTGGAGAAGTGACTGTTGCAGATGAGAAAGAGAAACAGCACCTTTTCATGTTAAAAGTTAAATACGACTGTTGACAGTGCTAGTGTATGCTAGTGTCTATGTAGTTCTTTTCTGTTTCGTCCAAAAGAATGAAAGTGCAAGTCAGATCTTACTATTTTTATTTATTATTATTTTTAATCTGGTTGCTCTCACTGATGCAGTCTGTGTGCATGCATGAGAGAGAGAGAGAAGAGGAATATACGATTTTACAGAATGTTTATGGTTGTGTGTCTTACTTTTTTTATGTTCTTCATAAATTTAATGTTTTTACGACAAACCCATTAGGATGACAGTCACAAAATAATGGTACTTGTTTGCGTCAGACTTCATGTCCTTCAGAAACTGTATGCTAATGCAAAGCCTGTACATCTACTATTTCTAGGTGTCCAGATGCACAACATGCACCCCATCCTCCTGCCCAGTCATTCAGGTCCCAATTCTGTACCCTGCCCCTCCCTCTTTTATTAAAATAAATACGAATTTCTTCTTCTGAAGTGTAGCAAACTGCTTGCTACAAATGTTACAAAAAGTTGCCACGTTTATATCCTGCCTGCATGGAGCGCTACAATGCTGATATTTTACTTAAAAAAAAAAAAAAAAAAACAAAGATTTTTTTTCTTTTAAACTAAAGCAAACTGTTTACTACAATGCAGCAAGCAGTTGCTACAGTCTAGACTACACACGGAGCTCTACAGTGCGCAGGTTTGACTACAAATGAAAAAACAGCTTTTCAAATCTGGTACTACATTAAAGAAAGAAAAATAGGGATTGGCTGATCACGCCCCCAACACTTTGCACCAGGGGCAGTTGCCCCTCTCGTCCCACCCTAGCTACGCGACTGAACATGGAAGTATTTCGAAAGTTCTGGACAGCCATAAACAAAATTATCTTCCCAGGTAAAAACAGTACTCCCACCCCCACCACAGATAACACATCAGAGACCATAGTCTCACAATTTACCAAATTCTTTACTAGCACCATTCTTATACTATCCAATCAACAAAACATCTCCAACAACCCCCCCAGTAGAAATCTGTAAATTACATAGTAGCAACAACTCATTCTACCTTCAACTTGTCCCATATCTAAAACAAATCAAGCCTACAACACTAGCTTCAGACAAATTACCAGCAAAATTTCTACAATTAGCAGCAGATGCCATTGCCCTCCCAATATCCATTCTTAGTAACAGATCCATAACTGAAGCCTTTGTCCCCGAAATATGGAAAACATCTTATATCATCCCTCTTCATAAAGGAGGGAATTCTGCAGAATACAGCCCAATAGCTATCTTATCCCCTATAACCAAAATCTTGGAGAGATGTATACATACTCAAAATTAGGGACTACTTGCACACCCACAATCTCCTATCAGCCACCAAACATGGCTTTTGTCCCTTTCACAGTACCACCACAGCTCTTATGTCCTTCACCAATATAGTAAACAACCACAGAAATAGAAGCAAATTTGTATCAGCCACCTTCTTTGATCTGTCAAAAGCTTTTGACATGGTTAGACATAATACACTTATTAAAACTCTTTCTGATATAAGTTTTAGTGAATCTTCCTTAGCTTGGTTCCAAAGTTACGTAGCCAGCCACCAACAAGCAGTACTGTGGCAGCATGATCTCTCACCACTGCTTCCTGTCACACTCAAAGTACCATAAGGCTCCATTTTAGGCCCTTTACTATTCTCTCTTTACACAAACAACCTCCATAATTCCACTGCACATGCATCTGTCATACAATATGCAGATGAGTCCACATTAATTTGTGCAGCATCTTTTATAAATGAACTCCAATCACTTATCCAACTTTCCTTCTTATCAGATGAAACATTTCTGTCCAACATCCAAGTTATTCTGAATCCTAGTAAAACAAAACTACTTCTCTTAAAACCCATTAAATCCACCTTGTTAGACCACTCCTTCAATATCATGTCCAGTAATAAAACTATAATTTCCCCCATAGCACACACAAAACTTCTTGGTGTTGATATTGACAATAATTTGAGATTTGACATCCATATAGCCCATACTATTAAGAAAGTACATAAAAAAATGGGTATTGTCTATAGAAATAGACAGTTTCTTACTAAACCCACAAAAATCACATTATCACATACCCATCTCATCTTCACCCTACTCTATGCCTCCGCTATCCTTATCAATCTCAAAAAGACTGATTTAACAAAATTAGAATCCTGCTACAATAATTCCCCATACAAAACACACCACGGCACAGCTTTAAAGCAACTTAATTGGATAGAATTTCCCAATCTCTAGCAGTACAATCAACTTATGCTAGGTCATAAAATTCTGCATCATCCTCAGAAAACCCTCTCACTCCAAAATCTAGTTCAACCTTACTCTAATAATAGAACCCTCAGCCCCAACAATAACTTGCTTCTAGAAGTTACTAAACCCAACAACACAGTGGGTTAATCTCTCTTTTCTAATTCTGTCTCTAAAATATGGAACTCCTTACCACCTCATATAACCTCCACACCATCTATATCTCGTTTAAAAGGTCACTAAGAACTCACCTTACAGCTACTTGGCTCTGCTCTTGTACTGGTCCAGGATAGTCCTACCATCATCTTCACTATCCTACTCTATTTATGATAGATAACACATCATGTCTTTATTAAAGGTAAAAGTATGACTCTTACATATCATTACTTGTTTTATCAAACTAACTTGTATATCTGTATGTAACATTATTGCATATTTGCAACTACTAAAAATGATGGATTCTTCCAAAATGTTCATAACTATTGTATATTTTCACTTGTATTACTTTGTTAACACTTTTATTATGTATAACTATATTACCTTTTTACTTTATTGTTTTTGTGTGGAGCTTTTCTCCCCAGGCCTTCACTGAAAATCGACATGTGTCCAGTGGACTTTCCCAGTTAACAAATGTAAAATAACAAAAAAAAAAAAAAAAAAATTGGATAGTATATCAGTTTAGAAAGATTGCTGTTAAGCAACTATTTTTTATAACATTTCCAGAGCACAAAGACTTTTAGTGCAACAACTTAGGTAGCAGAAAGTAGAAAGGGCTGTTGCCAAACTTAGGGAGTAAAAAACTACAGATCCTACACAGGTATTAGATATTTTATGAAAATGTGTACAAAGCAGAGGAATGTGGATACCAAGAAACAGCACAAATGGAAGTATGTATGAAAGACTTATGCCAAGATTGCAGGAAAAAGAGGTTCAACAACTAACAGTTAAGACAAGAGATGAGATAAAAATGGTGATGCATAATCAGTCTGCAGGTAAGTCTCCAGAAACAGATGGTATTCCTGAAGACATCTGGGAGTTAGGAAAGAACATGATAAAGATATAGAAGATTTTGCTTTACAGTATTTAAAAAGGAGGGGAAGCACCAGCATCTTGGAAGAACGCTGTGGTAGCTGTACTACCAAAAAGGGTAAAGACCTGTCAGACCCAGCCAAATATAGTCCCATTTCAATTGTATACTATGATTATAAAGTGGTTTATGGCTATACTAGCTAAAAGAATGGCAAAGTGGTTGCCAAAATTGAAAGATATGGATCAGCATGGTTTTGTGAACAGGAGGCAAACATTTGATAACGTTAATGGAACCATTGGTGATCCAGAGGGAAGCAGAAAGTAAGAAAATACTGCTACTGTTGGTGGGTCTTGATGTACAGAAGGCATTCAACACAGCAAGGTGAGATTTCTATAAGAATGGTAATGGAAGCATCGGTATACTCTGATACAATAATAAAGTTAAATAGGAAAATATATGAAGAATCGGAATCAAGTATTACAGTGGGAGGGTTCCTCTCTGATAAGCTGTGTTTGAACAGAGGAACCAGGCAGGAGTGGCCTATTTCCCCTTTGTTGTTTGCTTTATATTTAGAGCCACTGGTAAGGAAAATAAGGGGCTCAAAAATTCAAGGATATAACTGGTATGGGAATCAAGAAAAGTTGCGTTCTTTGCAGATGATATACTTTTGTACTTGATAAATCCAGAAACGGACAACTTGGTGTTGTGAAACATTCTGAGACAGTTTCAGATCTTTTCAGGATACACAATTAATGAAGATAAAACAAAGGCTGTAGCCATAAATTATGTATCCACACATGACTTAGCTCAGCAATACCCATACTTATGGGGACATGATAAAATGAAGTATTTAGGAGTGTGGACTAAAAAAGGCTTCTATCATGGCAACTATGGATATATGTTAAGATTACCTGATATGACTAGAGATTTTAGAGCTACACAGGTAATGTTCACATATGGCTCACACATGTAACACAAGCAGAATGATATAAGTCAAAGTGGAAATGGATGATGATGAAGCAAGGGGAGCTCAAAAAATCAGGAGAGAGTGGAGTTTTGGATGAAAATTCTTAAGGAGAATAATAATAACCTCCATACAGACTACTATATTCATAACACTGAAAGCGTTGGCACGCATCCAATGTATGAATTGAGCCAACACATGAATGGAGAAAGAAGATTTGGCCGGTACTGATGACTGCAAGTAGGGGAATACAGAAAATAGGAAAGAGGGAGCAGGAATTTACTGGAGAAAACTGGCAAAAGAACCAAGGTATTGGGAGCAAATAACTAGAGATGGCTTGTAAGGGCCTCAGGGCCAATAGCCTAGTAACTTCCTATGATCCTATGGAAAGGCAACAAAATGGAATGCATCCATGAAGAAGAAGTTTGAACTGCAGGCTATTGACTGTGTTCTCTATCAGGGATTGATATCAGAGTATAGTCAAAGAGAAACAGATATGGGAGTACTAAGTGAAAGGCCTGTTCTGATATTTTTTTTAGTTAAATCTCACACAAAAGCTGCTATTAAAAAGCGGATAATTGGTAGTATATACTGATAACGGTATATATATATATATATATATATATATATATATATATATATATATATATATATATGGGTCTACTTCAGAACAACGAAACCTCACAACACTGAAGACCAAAACACAGAGACCAAAACAATGAAACCTCACAACACCGAAAACCAAGTAAGTATAACACACACAAAAAACATACACAACTGCCCCAAACTACCAACCACACTACCCTACACTACAAATAGGCAGGGAGGCAAACCCCCCTGCACCCCTCACCCCCCCACTTTAATATTCTAACTCCGAGATTGCACAAACAGACACACAAGACAAACTCACACCCACACACAAAAGTCCTTCACACACACACACACACACACACACACACACACACACACACACACACACACACACACACACACACACACACACACCACAGTCACAACACACACTTACACACAGCACTACCCCTCACAAATACACTTACACATACATACTCACCCATAGCGGAACATCAAAAGCGCTAAATCAAAATCTCGTAACACCGGGATTTTGAATTTCGCTGGGATGTTCTCATGTTATTTTGGTCTCCTTCAAAACACTTTCGATGTTCTGGTCTTTCGGTGTTTTGAAGGAGACCCATATATATATATATATATATATATATATATATATATATATATGTATTGCACAATAACCATACAAATCAATCAGAGGAGGGTAGAAAAGTTTGAGAAGAGAGACTTGAAAAGCAATACACAATGGGAGGACATATGTATGGCTCCCAAGTATGCAGCAAACTCCAGAAGGCTTAGGGCAGTGATAGCGTACCTTTTGGGCGAGGTGTGTGAAAATTTCAGAAAATGGCCTAACTTGACTCTGCTGGCATGTCACCCCCCCCCAACAAAAATAAATAAATACATCCATCAATCCATCCTCAACCTGTTTTCCCATTTTTGCACATGGAAATAAAACAGCATCACTCACAATATATCAGGGATAAATCTCAAGAGAAGCAGGGACAAATCTAGAAATAAGAGACATGGATAGTTTTAAATTACTAGTACTATTAATTTGAGACACTGACAAAAAAAAATAAACATAAATTAATATACATTTTCTGAAGTAAATTAAGTCTATAAATCTAATTATTGCCATTATTAAGTGTAAAAAGTTGCCAGCTTTAGGAGGAATTAAGAAAGACAGTCGAGAGGAATGTAAAACAGCACACTCCTAGAAATGCAGACTACGTGCCCTTTGCAGAAGTATAACCATGAAGAGAAAACAATGTCACTGCCCTTTGCAGACTGTATCCAGATAGTATACTGAAATGGTCTTTGAAGTTAATAACTTCCTTACCTCTGCAGCAGTGTTGTTGAAATGGCTCCTGGCACAAAATAATCCAATGCACTTCACATGAGCAATGAATGCAAAAGTAGTTTCTTTAGTAACTCGGGTGTTGGTGAATACTGGCTTGTCACCCAAAATGTCATGGAGTATCACCTTTGACATGCATGTCATAGGTTCATCATCAGTGGCTTAGGGGTTTTGCTTAGAAGTTTTTGTACAGGTATTTTTATACCCCAGCCAGACTTCAAAGAGGTGTGATGGGAAGAAACAGATAACTAGAAACATGGTTATTTTTTGGGGAGTGCAATGAGTTGGTAGATTTAAGAAATTCCATACAGAGTGCTCTGTCAGAAATATTGGGGGGGGGGGGGGTGTCAAATGGCTGTAACTGAGGAAATCATTATTTAGAGCTGGGATACAGGATCTGAATTGTTCAGGCATAGTAAAGCATTATTAAATGTAATTCTGTTGGCTACCAAAAAAGCAATTACTCCAAAATGGAAAATAAAATCTAAACCGACTTTATTTGAAGTAATGAATGCTGTAAAAGAGATAAAAGAACTGGAAGAAGGCTCTTTAGAAAAATGAAGGGGCAAATTACATAGAAATAAATAGAAATTGTAGGAAGAACATATGCAAAACATTGTTCAGGAGGAGTGAGGTTTGAAGGAAGCCAGGAATTGAGTAAAACAGCTGTTATAAAGAAAGAATGTGTGTATAAATAGAAAAAAATGTTAATGTTAGTGGTTTTCTTTTCTAGTAAGGTGTGTGTGCCTAGGTCAAAAGTGATATTTTAATAAAGGTGTTTAAAAATATATATTTGTGCAAAATCAACAGGCCCAAGGCTGTAATGCTCAGCACTACCACTGATGCCAAAAAGACACTGTACCCAAGAACCAGAGACCTGGCACTGGTGCCAAGATCACCATCAGCTTCAAAAGTATGGATACTAACTGCATTAACATCAGAAGAATCACCAGTCTGGGAGGTATCAACACTGTACTAGAAGACATCAAAATGCATACCAGAGCATCAGCCAAAGTCTGGTCCTAGTACTGAGTTCAATACCATGAAAGACTAGGGTGGCATTCCACAGGCTGGGACCAACAAAAGAACTGTTACTAGTGAATGAACTACCAAAGTCTGAGGGTGGGGTTGAAAAAGCAAATAGTGGCTTCTTGCATCCAAGAGACAGGGCAGAGAAGACTTAACAGATCATCAGACCTGAGCCCTGAAGACAATCTTTGCCAAGCTGCAATAATTTATGACTGGGAAGGTAGGAAAGGGGGCAACTCTGTTTGTAGCTGGCTTATACTTTTGCAAGGCAGGGAAACATGTCTGTCTGAATGCACCACCAACAGCAGAGGGAGTCTGATAGTCTCTGAAAATGTCTCAGATACTTTAACAGTTATTTCTGATACAGGTTCATCTTTTATGGAAATAGAGATATACTGTTTTTGTTCACTGAGGAAGGCAGCATTGACAATACCAGTCTGATTTATTTGATGAACATGATGTTTTTGTGTATTTTTTAATACACTATGTATGAACTATAATATATTTTTCCACACCGATTTGTGCTGGCTCCTTTTTTTGGTTCACGTCATTTAGGAGTTTAGGGCCGTTACCTGTGGGTTTTCTATACTATCAGAAGACCTGATAAGCAACAGATACATAAGGAGTATACAAATGGCTTCCCTTATTTTAGAAAAAGAGAAGAGCATTTGATAGAGTACACATTTCAGGAAAAATAGAAGAACCAGAAGACTCTTCAGCTTCTCTAGCAGAAATATATTGTTTATTACACTGCATTTTGAGCTACTGTTCACCACTCCTTTGAAGTTACTATAGTATAGTGCCTGCAAATAAGGCACACATGAGAATTATGTTTACCTCCCAAACAATAACTACACTGGGTGTGTTTGTCTGAGGGATGGATTTTCCCTTCACAGGCATGCCTGTAGAATAGGAACTCCACTGATGCCCAAAACAAGATAAAGATTTTGACAGAAAAATCTTAAAAAAGAAATATTAGGTGTATCAAGAAGGTCAGAAAGAAACTATAAAGAACTATACAGTTTTTATTGACTATTTTGAGGATTTTACCCACAAATCAAGAAGTCATAGTTTGGGGTTATTTACCTCTAGCATTGCTTGATACACAGCAAGGAAGTTTTGGACAGACTTGGTGTAAGTTATGAAATAAGGTACTAAGCCTAGGAAAGCTTTATCTGTGATGTGGTACTAATGTTTGTAGAATCAGTCCTACTGCTAAGGAAAACGATCTGCATTTCTTAGATAGTGATATATTACATAAAAGAGGATAACTGAATAACTTGTAATACCATAAATGGTAGCATCACCGAATTATAAAACAGTTTACAACAAATACATTAACAGTTATCTTACCAGACAGGATCAGCATTAACAGCATAATCAAAGCAAAAAATATACAAGCCAAATACGCCAGCTAACAGAGCATGGACTGTAGATGCCACCCTAAAATAATAAAGAAACATAATCTTAGTGATAATACACTGCAATACATACTAATATACAATTTCAACCAGTTTAACAGAAATGATGCATAAACATACACATGTATTTTAAGTCATACACATAACAAATCAAACAATAAAATATGTTTTATTTGAAACTGAAATGACATACTGGGAAAGGAATGCACTGACTAAAACATTCAGCATGTTAGAGAACCTTTTTTTCTCTAGCAATTTGGATCTGACAACTGTTTAAACAGATACAAAGTGCTGAGAATCAATAACATATTAATTATAACCTCACCCATCCTCAGTCTTCACCTCAAATGAAGCCCGAACAAGGACCATCTGATGAAGGAGCTGAATGGTAATATAGGTCACAGCAACTCAAAGGACAGTAGGGAAAAACACAGAAGCTGCCGTGGTACTATGGAAGGAGGGATGGAGTAGTATGCAGAGCTTTTTATTACGCCTCAAAGATTTACTACTGCAACAAGTTCCTATAAATATTAGTACCTAATATAATTGGTCTGTCATGTAACGCATGTACATGTTGCATGTCCATTATAAGTGCCTGACTACCTCAGAAAAGGAAGCTTTAAGCTTAAACTATGAGAAAAACAGAGGAAAACTATGCTGTAACTAAAAGCAGTGTAGAAACTAAGTACAAGTATTGACAGCAGTACAGACAGCAGCATTGCATATCTCTTCTAGTAGTACATTTCAAGTAAATGAAAGCAAGACTTCTCTCTTGTGATCACACAAATCTGTCTTAAAGAAGCATGTCCCCGTCATAATTCTTTTAGTGCAAGTACACATTCAACATATCAACACCTTTGTTTTTGAAAATAAATTACTGAAACAAAATTGTGTAGTTTTTGTAGAAATACACCACTACACTACACTATTGTTTGCAACTGACTGTTGGCATGTCCACAATTAAACTATGAGGGTGGCACTGCATGACTGTTGAAGACTTCAGACTAGAGTCAAAGGCGACTGATGATTGATAGCCCATACAACACAGACTCGATATTTTACATGACACTTCAAGAAGGATCAAAATGCTACACCCAAACTAAAGCCTGGTCATGATGATTCAGCCATTTTCTTGGCTGAGAGTAGTAACCGTCTGACTTCATGACTGAGCCATGACAATACATTACAAATGACAGAAAACATTAAATAAAAAATAAATGTGATCAGAGAAAATCAACAACAAAATACAGTCCAATAACAGTCACGACTGTTCAAGGTCTGAAATGTCCAAACATGGACCAATCCATTTCTTCACTAAATTGTGATTATGATTGCTAGGGCTGCAGTCTCCTGGCTAGCTAAACTGTCTGCCTTATGGTAGTTAAATTACTGCTATACTTTTCAGCTGTGATGGCCAGAGATTCAAGATCTGTACCTCTGTCACCACCTTAGTTAACAGTCAAAAATCCACATCACAGACCACAGAATAATGTGCGAGGAAGCCAGCTTTACCAGAGTAAGGAAATATGCACTGCTACCTTGAGTTATGAGCAATACCTGCTACACTCAAGCAAGGTTTTCACTGAACAACATAAGAGCACATTTATAAACTCTGTTTTATCAGGACTTCACCTACCTTGCTCTCAGCCACGTGATTTCTACTACTACCTCAACAACAGTAACTCAAATTTGGTTAAGATAATTTTGCACGCACACACACACACACACACACACACACACACACACACACAAGCAAAATGTTTCCCAGGAGGGATTAATGACACAATAACATAACCCTTTCCCATCTAACAACTTGCTATCATCAGCTAGACCAATAAAGCACACAAGAGCACAGCAACTGTTCGTTTTGAAATAAATTAACATCATAACTGTCTGGCAGCTATGACTAAATCAATTACTTTTAGAAGGGCAGAAGCCAGCCATTATTAAGTCACCAATTCTATAAGCACACCTTTAAACTAGTAGATAAACCACCAACCACAATGTTTGAAATTGAATACATTTTTTACTTGAAATACATAAAATTAAGCATTGCATCTTGAAAGTTAAACATTCAAGCAAATGCACACTTGCAAAATAAAACATTAAAATACATACACCAATTAGAAAAAAAATGTATGCATGTATTAATTATTTGGTCATGTTACAACTGTTAGCTTCAGGTTTACTGAAATCTGTCTCTGATTTTTTGAAGCACTAAGTACTTGTAGATGACTCAAAGGCAATACATTCCAGATTGGGGCTCAAACAAAAAGTACATTGAACAGTCCATAAGGCAAAGATTAAATGCTTTTAAGCATTTGCATTTTGAACTTTTCAGGTTCTCCATTTCCAGTTTGAAAGCTTCGTTTTTGCACAGCCTTCTTTTCTTGGCTCTGTAAAAAAATACAGTTGATTTAAGGAAATAGCCTTTGAAAGGAACTGTCAAGCTTAGGAAAAAAAAAAGAACTCAAGTTTTTGGTTCAAGGTCCTAATTCCTTCTACAACAGAAAGCAACTACGTAATTCTTATGCAGCTTACACATTTTGCATGCTGTAAGATATACTGGAAATGACAATTAAAAGACTTTGTACAGCTTTTTCCATGTTTAAATAATTATATTTAATTCAGCTTAGTATAGCTTTTCTACATGTCACACCTTTACTGCATGTTTACTAAAAGACATCTGCAAATTTCACACAGCCTGTCAACACTTCTTCCATTTTTTCTAGATATATATATATATATATATATATATATATAAAACGTATTCTACTCATATTCCTTCTCCTTTGGATTATGGGTCAGAGAAGGAGGAATCTATTAGCCCTGATGTTCCTTTGGAATAAATTTCCTTTGGGGGACACACTCTCTAGAATGATTGATTTTTTTTGTTCAGGTCTTTGATATCCATAAGAGGTACTGTAAGTTTTTGCAGTTGGACTTTCCTAAACCTGCAGCTATTCCTCCTGTCTTGGCTGCTTTACTGGATGCTTTCTCCAATGCCTCTTAGGCACCTAATTCTCTTTCCCCCTGCTCCCAGGAAGCCTGACAGGTTTTATAGGGTTCCTGAGGATTTTTCTTTTTTATTTAAATGTCCTGCTGCTGACTCCTCTGTAGTGTCAGTAGCCTGTGATAAGCCATCTCAATTGCTTCCTTTGCCCAAGTTATTGCCTTCTGACAAGGACAGCAGAACTATGGACAGGCTGGGCAAAAAGGTTTACACTTCTGCTACACTAGCTTTTAGGGCTATTAATTATCAGACCCTTCTTTCTCAGGCCTGTCAACTTATTTCTGATTTTCCAGATTCCGGGGGTAAAACTTCTGTTCTTTCCTTGCTAGGAAATTCCTCTCAAGTCGTTCATCATTCTATTAAATGTAGTTATGATACAGTGGAAGCCTCTTCTAAGGCTGCTGTTTGTGCTTCAGTTATGAGGAGGTATTCTTGGCTTAGGCTTCAACCTCTACCCAATGACATTAAAGCTAAGTTGATGGATGCTCCTCTGGATTCTTAACTTTTGTTTGGGGACGCTGCTGCTGGTTTAAATCCCTTCAGGATAAGGGTAAGGCCTTACAAGAACTTAAACATGTGTTTGCTTCTCCTATGCCTAAATTTCAGAGAAACTACCCTGCTAAGCCTGCCTTTGTTTGTAGGCAGTCCTGTCCTTCTACTAAAGGTAAGAAGGGTAGCAAATGGACTCCTCCTTCTAAGGCCACTCAATTTTTGGGGACTCTGAAGCCTTCCTTTATGGACAAACCAGGTGCTGTATGACTATCTGTCCCCTCCCAACCACATTCCTCTTTCTCTTCGCCTTTCTCTTTCTTTTCCAGTTTGGCTTCAGATCACTCAGGATTCTTGGGTTATGTCAAGTCATTCATCAAGGGTACTTCAAATGCTGTCCTCCTTTTATGGGCTTTCCTCAGCCTCCACGGGAACATCTTCCCTTTTTACCAGAGGTTCTTCAAGATCTCTTGTCCCAGGGTACTATTCAAGAAGTGCATGTGTCCCAAAAGGGAAAGGGTTCTATTCCCGACTGTTTCTAGTGCCCAGAAAAGAGGGCACTTGGAGAGTTATTCTAGACTTCTCTCATCCAAACTCTTTTCTAAAGGTACCTTCCTTTTGGTCGTTGTCCCTTCAGATTCTGTCTTGCTCCCTCAGGCCTATATGGTGTCTCAAGGATGCTTATCCCAATATTCCAATCCATCCTCTTTTCAGGAAGTTTTTGCATTTCTCTATTGCTTCCTGGGATTTTCAGTTCTCTCCTTTGCTCTTTGGCCTTTCTACTGCTCCAAGGGTGTTCACCAAATGCCTTGCTCCTGTGAGTTCCTTTTGCAGACTATAAGGGATCCACATATTTCCTTACTTGGATGGCCTGTTGATTCAGGCATCTTCTACAGAGACCCTTTTGCAAAATCTTCATTTTGCTGTATCCCTTCTTCAGAGCCTGGGGCTCACTGTAAATTTCAGAGTCCTCTCTGACTCCTTCTCAGGAGCATGTTTTTCTGGGTTGCAGGATTCAGAGTGCCAATGGTTGCATCTCTGCCCCCTCCAAAGGTGGGATGCAACCATAGACACTCTGAATCAATGGTTGCATCCCTGCCCCCACCAAAGGCCTACACTCTCATTTCTTTCTTTCTCTTATACTTTTCTTCTGCTGGCTTCCATTACCACCAAGGAGTTTCTGAGAGTTCTGGGTTTCATGGCATCCACCATTCCAATGCTCCCTCTGGCCAAACTTTATATGGGAAAGTTTCAGTGGTTTCTGAAGTCAGTGTGGCTTCAGCATGCTCATCCTCTAGAATATGTAGTTCCTCTTCTTCCTTGCATCACACAGGAACTTCTCTGGTGGATTCATCAATTGTCACTAAATCCAAGGATCCCTTTTTATCCCCCTCTTCCCTCTCAGGAATTGTTCATGGACCCCTCAGACATGGGATGGGAGCTGACGTTTGACTCCCTAAAGGTACAGGGGGTGTGGTCACCTCATCAGCAGAAGAAGCACATCAATATCAAAGAGATGAGAGCCCTTCTGCTGGCTCTTCAGGCGTTTCAGTCTGTCTTTTCTCCAGGCCCTCTCAAGTTATTCACAGACAATACCACAGTGATGTGGTAAATCAACAAGCAGGGCAGAATGAGATCTTATCTTTTTTGCCAGTTGGCACTT